>NC_057735.1:4785138-4802371 GCF_004010195.1 Chiloscyllium plagiosum
TTCCCTTAAGTTGTCAATCATTGATTGCATGTTTACTGGATTAAATGTATAGATGAGGAAGACATGGCAAACAATGACATCAATGCTGCATGAAATTATTGTAACACAAAGGGTATAAATGTTTTATTTCACTGGGGAACTCAGAGCATCACTGACCTCTGATTTCAGCTGGCTATTAACAGGGCAACTGTGCCCCATGTGAAGACCAAATTCGGGGTGGTCTCTGGCTTCTCCTACACGTGGTAATAGAGCACGAAATAAAAATGACTTGCGTGAAGGAACACGGGACTTAAGAATCCTCAATAATCTATCTCCCTACAATAGCTTTTTGAATTCCTTTTGGAAATCCAAATATATCCCATCCACTCTTTCCCCTTTATCTATTCTGCTTGTTATATCCTCAATGAATTCTAATAAATTGGTCAGGTACAATTTCCCCTTCATGAAGCCTTGCTAACTCTGCTTGGTCATCTTATGTATTTCTGAATGTTTCACTATCACACTCTTTACAGGAGACTCTAACATTTTCTCAGTAACAAATGTTGAGCTAGCTGGCCAAAGTTACCACTTTCTGTCTCTTTCCTTTTTTGAATAAGGCTGTTAAATTTGCTGTATTACAATCTTCCAAAACTTTTCCAATTCTAAGGATATTTGAAAGATTACTGCCAGTGCACCTTCTATCTCTGCAACTACTTTCTTTAATATCCTCGGATGCAGCCGCTCAGTAACAGGCCTTCACTCCCTCGAGTTTCACTGGTACTTCTTCTCTGGTGGGATTTGTTGTGTTTATTTCCCATCGACCCTCACTTTTGCCTCTTGATTATTCAGTATGCACCAGTTCTGAGCAAAGGTCACTGGACTTGAAACATGATTTCATCCCCACAGATCTGCCAGACCTGCTGAGTTTCTCCAATTATTTCTATTTTTATTCACTTGGTTTTCCAGGGCATTTGTGAATGAGACAGATTTTTAAAGCATCAGCAATCATTTCATAGTCACCATTACTGGGTCCAACTTTAACTTTATCCGTTCTTGTGTAAGCGCCTTTGATCATTGGTGGGTCAGACAAAGTCACCACATTCCCAAAAGCTATTTCTTCCCAAGCTGCATGCAGCCACAGTTGCAACCTCAACACTCGTAACATTTTCTCAAAAAGCGTTAGTGACCTCGCCAATCCTGTCTACAGTGCCACTGTTTGGTTTATCAGACTTTTCACAGCAATATCATCCAGCCACCTCTGAGAATTCCCAGGATCAGGGTATTCCTGAATCTGGGTCACGTGTATTCACAACCCATCTACACACCTGTGGAAGTATAACTGGACCTGAGGATATCAGCAGACCCACTGAACAATACTCTTATCCAGCTTGGCAACGTATCGGGCAATACATTGATGATATTGTAAATGTTTTGTAATTTATTATCTGAAATATTAATTATCATTGACTGGAGAAAATAAAAACACATCCTGGACAATCTTGGAAAGAACTTTCTCTGCAGTAAAGCAGACTGGATGCAGTGGGAGAAAGTGTTGCACTTGGAAAGTACATGAGCTGCTGGACCCAAGTTTCAAAGATCACAGAACCCAGTTTGTGGGTGTAATGAAGCTACTGGGTTTTTCACAGAGTCTGAGATGACTGGCCATGATAACAACAGCCTTTCCTCACTCAATCTCTTAAGCACCTCATGAAACTGTGTGAGTTGAGAACCCACTGAAAGCCCACAGCACTGCAAGTGGAAGGTTCTCAGGAAGAGTTCAGAGCCACTTGTACTGTCTGCAGTTAAAAGCCAGAAGTAATGATTGGCTGAGAAAGAAATCCCAATGCTAACAGTGACTTTGACAACAGATCAGCATTTGGGACAATCTGTGAGTAATTCAGTTTTCAAAATTTAGCTGTATGTGGCCAAGAAAATACTCTGCAGAGTGTTTATATTTTTATCCTGACATTTAAATTAAATATTTATAGGATGTGAGCATTGCTGGCTGGGCCAGTATTTATGGTCCATCGCTAGTTGTCCTTGAGAAGGTGGTGGTGGTAGCGAGTTGCCTTCTTGAACCATGTCGACATGCTACAGCAGTCCTCCAATGCCACTGGAGAGAACATCCCAGGACTTTGACTCAGTGACAGTGACAGAACAGCGATATGTTTCCAACTGAGGATAGGAAGTTACTTGGAGGGGAATTTGCAGATGGTGGTGGTCCTATTTATTTCCTTTCTTTATCTTTCTAGATGTGGGTTTGGAAAGTGCTGTTTGAGTTTCTGCAATGCATCTTGTAGATGATGTATACAACTGCTTACTAAATGTTGATGGTGAGGGAAGTGAATGCATTCAGCTGTGATAGTGCCTTATCCTGGATGGGGTCAATCGTCTTGACTGCTGTTGGAGTGCTCTTATCCTGGCAGGCTGCGGGTTTTCCATCACATTCCTAACTTGTGCCTTGCTGATGGGAGACAGGCTCTGGGGATTCAGACAATGAGTTAATTGTTGCAATGTGTGTGTGTGAGCTTGTGTGCATGTGTGTGCGCTTGTGTGCATGTGTGTGCACGTGTGCATTTGTGTGTGTGTACGTACACGCATGTGTGATTCAATGGGTAGTGGTACTTACTGCAAGGTTCAAGCTTTTGCTTATCATCATCACTTAGTTAGGTTTGTTTGCATTAGCCTAGATCTTTGTTTGTTACGAAGGTAACCTGGCTGACTTGTTTCTGTTACTAAAGGCTATATACAATCTGATATAGATGTGATATATAATTAACAATGTTACATCCTTATTCAACATCAAAACACTTCACAACCTGCTGTGAACTTTTCACTCTGCAAAGATCTGACTCCAGTATTAGACATGGAACCCATTGTGGGAAATTATAGGCCTGCTACATGGAAAACCAGTGACCATTACAATATTCAGACTCGTTCAATTGTATCTGTGATCGTTCCATTATTATTTGTACCTAATGTGTGTGAGTGTGTGACAGTGAGACCATGTGTGTAATATTACAATATTTACTTCATATACTTCATCTGAACTAATGCTTTTATTTTAATTTATGAAAGCCAGCTGCTAAATTAGATAAATTAGGACAACTCCAACAAGAGGTATAAGAAACGATTCCACCATTTCCGTAGAACCATATTGTTCACAGATTTAAAGACACCACACCAATTCTGTCTGTAATACCTTGTCAGGAACATCACTGCCAATTGCTGGCAATCGCGTGGTTTCTGTGTACTGGCCATTATGAGCTGAAACCCAGGAAGATATTCCCCATCATATCACCTCTTCAGCAATTGCCCTGTTCCTCTTTACAGCTTTACAATGCAGATTCATCAGGACTTTGACTTTTACCAAACTCTGAACAATTCCCTTCAGGTTCTAGCTCCTGATCTCCATCATTTCTCCTGTCCATATGATTTTATTAAAATTTCTATATCTTTGAAAAAAGTGCCAACTAAGCATCTGAATTGTCCTTCCTGCCAAATTGTTCATCATTCTAAATTGTCCAATTCACCTCAGCTTGTTTTAAATCAGGATCATTTTTATTTTTATGTTCTTTTTCACAAAGAGAACTTTGTTTCTGTTTTCCAGCAAAGACATTTTTAATGCTGTCATCTTCCATATTTGTAGTTTATTTTGCTGCCATGTTAAATGTTGTGTTAAGATCTTCACTGAGGTCATTTTGCTGATTCTCTGAGAAAGAATGATCTGTTCAATTCATGAGATCTGATTTCCTCTGGTTTCCCATATCCCACTGAGATCAAGATTTGTCTAGTTTTGCTCTGGCAAGAGCTGGTATTTCCTCAATCTGCTGCTTTAATTTAAATTCAAGGACATGCAGCTTGATCACGTCAACATTGGACTTGATTTTCCACCTTTCTTCAAAACACACTTCTTCCTTTGGCTTTCCTTCAGCTTTGAGTACTATTGCTGTCTGCTTTTCCACATCTTGCTCATGCTTATGCTGCATTTTTAATGAAGTTGTTTTAGAACTTCTCCAACTACCACTGAGATTTTGTTTTTGGCTGATGTTTCAATATCCTTTTTAAAAGAACAACCCAGCTTGGTACTCGCTCTGCAGAAGACCTCTGTTCTGTCTGTAAAAATGACCAAGATTTCCAATTGCCTGCCATTTCAACATGCCGGCATTTTCCCTGGCCATCATCTATGTGTTTGACTCACTGCAGTGCTCCAACGAAGCTCAGTGTAAGCTGGAAAAGCAGCATCTCCTCTTTCGCATGGGATTCCTGCAGACTGTAGGACTTAACAGGCTGATTATGTCCTTCCATGTTTGTTGCTCTCCCTGCTCCTGTCATGACATGGGCTGTTTTCACCGCAACCTGCAGATTCTCTCTGACTCTTAGTTCTTAGTCAGCTTCTCTTCTGTCCTGGTTTACTGTTCAACAATCCCCCTGACTGTCTACTCCTCTCATTTCTCTCTCTCTCTGGGCTCCGTCGCCACCTGTCTGCTCACTTTTCCTCCTTCACCCCACCCCTGTCTTCAGCATCAATACCACTTGTTCCCAGCTGCTATCAATTCTGATGAACAGTCACTGGCTTTGAAACGTTAACTCTGCTTTCTCCCCAGAGATTCTGCTGGACCTGCTGAGTTTCACAAGCATTTTCTGTTTTGTTTCAGAACAAGTTTATAACATTTTGTCATATATTTAATCTGAACATTAAATGTTCAGCAGATTTTCAAACAGGATTTGCTTTTATGAATGTACTCAGCTTTTCCTGTTTCAGCAGCCTCAGTGAAACCATGGAGACAGCAATAATTTACCCCCAGCCAAGTCATTCAGTGACAAGAATTCCACCCCTTCAACCGGCAAATTACAAATAATGCCAACAATAACAGCAGTGATAACTAAGCCACACTTTAAACTAACCTTATAGAGAGGAACAAATAAAACATTTCAAAAGAACCAAAGAACTGGAAATCAGAAACAAAGGCAGAAATTGCTGGAAAAACTCTGGCAGCGCCTGTAGAGAGAAAGCAGAGTGCACCTTTCAGGTCTAGTGGCCCTTCTTGAGAAATAAAACATTTCCTTCAATACCAACGCTTCTTTACTCAGCGAACTTTCTGCAGCGAAATTCAGGTTACATGCCAACATCAGTCACAGCTGCTCCTGCATCCCTAAGGTCGACAACTGACTTCCTGACTCGCTAAATTCTACACCTTAAACAGAAAACAGAAAGCTAATTTCCTGCATGCTGCTTTTGCTTTTGGAAAATTCATTCACAGGATTTGTTGTCCATCCCTAATTGCGCAGAAGGCAGTTCAGAGTGAACTATATTGCTTTGGATCTGGAATCACATGTTGGTCAGACCAGGTAAGGATGGCAGTTTCCTTCCCTAAAGGACATCAGTGAACCAGATGGGTTTTTCCAACGTTCTGCAATGTTTTCACAGTCACCATTAGACTCTTAACTCCAGATTTTTATTGAATTGAAATTCTATCATCTGCCATAGTGGGATTCAAGCCCAGTTTCCTGAACAATACTTGGGCCTCTGGATTAATCATCCTGTGATAATACCATTGGGCCACCATTTCCTCTTATCAACTCTATCAGTAAACATCGCAGGATGGAGGATGCAGGACATAACTTGTTATAATTTTATGGACAATCACAGTAAATTCTGGGAAGAGGAGTCAATTATCATTGGAAGAGTAATCCAGAGGCCTGGGTAATGGTGCAGGGACCTGGACTTGAACCTTACCTTGGCCGGTGATGAAATTTGACTTTAAAAAATGTTAAGAACTAAAAGTGTAAAAATGTTCACTGTTCTGTAACTCCATTGGAATCACTAATGTCCTTTAAGGGAGGAAATTTGCCATCTTTACCTGATCTGGCCCTACAGCACCTAGAAAGAAATGAAAGAATCCAAAAAGTAGATCAGAGAAAAGAAGATCTTGGAAAGCAAAGGAAAATCTCATCAAATCCTGTGGACTGGTGCTATTGGACTATGTTTCCCCATTCTCATTTCTTAGAACATAGAACAATACAGTGCAGAACAGGCCCTTCGGCCCTCGATGTTGGACCAACCTGTGAACTTATCTAAGCCCATCCCCCTACACTATCCCATCATCATCCTTGTGCTTATCCAAGGACTGTTTAAATGCCCCTAATCTGGCTGAGTTAACTATATTGGCAGGCAGACCATTCCACGTCCTTACCACTCTCTGAGTAAAGAACCTGCCTCTGACATCTCTAGCTATTCCCCCTCGTACAAGGTGACACCATAATCCTAGGAAAAAGACTTTCACTGTCTACCTTATCTAATCTCTAATCATCTTCTATGTCTCTACCAAATCCCCTCTTAGCCTTTTTCGCTCCAATGAGAATAGACCCAAATCTCTCAGCCTTTTCTCATAAGGCCTTCCCTCCAGACCAGGCAACATCCTGGTAAGTCCCCTTTGCACCTTTTCCAATGCTTCCCCATCCTTTCTGTAATGGACGACCAGAACTGTACAAAATATTCCAAGTGCAGCATTACAGCTCCGGAACACAATCCCTCTACCAATAAAACCTAACATACCGTTTGCCTTCTTAACAGCACTATCAACCTGGGTGGCAACTTTCAGGTGTCTTTGTACATGGACTCCAAGATCTCTTTGCACGTCCACATTACCAAGAATTTTTCCATTGACCCAGTTTTCTGCCTTCCTGTTTTTCTTCCCAAGGTGAACCAGCTTACATTTATCTGAATTGAACTCCATTTGCCATCTCTCCGCCCAATTCTGCAGTTTATCCAAGTCCCCCTGCAACATACATTCTTCCACACTGTCCACCACTCCACCGACTTTGGTGTGATCTGCAAACTTACTGACCCATGCCTGCGTACAAGTCATTTATAAAAATGACAAATAGCAGTGGTCCCAAAACAGATCCTTGTGGCACACCACTAGTAACTGGTCTCCAGGCTGAATATTTTCCATCAAACACCACTCGCCCTCTTACAGAAAGCCAGTTCCTAATCCAAACTGCTCAATCACACTCAACCCAATGCCTCTGCAATTTCTTCAACAGCCTACCATGTGGAACCTTATCAAAGGCTTTATTGAAGTCCATGTCAATTGGCCAATCCTCATCCAACTGCTTGGTCACCTTCTCAAACAACTCAATGAGATTTGTGAGACATGACCTGTCCTTGATGAAACCATGTTGACTATCTGCAATCAAATTGTTGCTTGCTGGATGATTATAAATCCTATCTCTTCTAATCCTTTCCAAAACTTTTTCTACAACAGACGTAAGGCTCACTGGTCTATAATTACCTGGGTCATCTCTCTGCCCTTCTTGAACAAGGGCACAACATTTGCAGTCCTCCATTCCTCTGGTACTAAACCTGTCCACAATGACGACTCAAGGATCAAGGCCAAAGGCTCCAACATCTCCTCCCTAGCTTCCCAGAGAATCCTCGGATAAATCCCATCCGGCCCAGGGAACTTGTCTATTTTCAGCCCTTCTAGAATTGATAACACCTCTTCCTTACTAACCTCGATCCTTTCTAGTGTAATATCCTTTATCTCATTCTTCTCCTCTCCAATACTCTCCTTTTCCTGAGTGAAAAGCAATGAGAAATGTTTGTTTAGCACCTCTCCGATCTCCACAGGGTCCACACACAACTTCCCACTTCTGTCTTTGACTGGCCCTCTTCCTACTCTCGTTGTCCTTTTATTCCTCACATACCTGTAGAAAGCTTTAGGGTTCTCCTTTATTCTACCTGCTAAAGATTGCTCATCTCCTCTCCTTGCTCTTCTTAACTCTCTCTTTAAATCCTCCCCAGTTGATTTGTAACTCTCCATCGCCTCATCTGAACCGTCTCTTCTCAACTTCACAAAAACCTCCTTCTTCCACTTAACAAGAGACGCAATGTCTTTCGTAAACCATGGTTCCCTTACCTTATCACTTCCTCCCTGCCTGACAAGGACATAACTATCAAGGACACACAATCTCTGTTCCTTAAACCAGCTCCACAGTTTGATTGTCCCCATCCCCTCAATTTTGCTACCCCATTCTATGCATCCTAAGTCTTGCCTAATTGCATTACAATTGTCCTTGCCCCATCGAAAACTCTTGAAACTAAACTTAACCGAATGCTGGTCACTCTCTCTAAATCAAACATCTAGCCTGGTTCATTACCAAGTATCAGATCCAGTGTGGCCTCCCCTCTTGTCAGCCCTTTGAAATACTCTGTCAGCAACCCTCCTGCACACATTAGCCAAAAACTGATCCATCTGACATACGAGAGTTATAGCATTTCAAGTCAATGTTGGGGAAGTTAAAGTCCCCCATAATGACCACCCTGTTCTTTTCAGTCCTACCCAGAATCATTTTGCTAATTCTCTCCTCCACCTCCCTGGATCTCTGCGGAGGCCTATAAAAAAGCCTAAGCAGTGTGACCTCTCCTCTCCTATTTTTAACCTCAGCCCTCACTACCTCCGTAGACTACCTCATCAAACGTTCTTTCAGCCACCGTTATACTATCCTTGACTAACAAGGCCACACCTCCCCCTCTTTTACCGCCTTGCCTGTTCTTAATGAAAGATTTAAACCCTGGAACCTGCAACTTCCATTCCAGACCTTGCTGTATCCATGTCTCCAAAATGGCCACAACATCGAAGTCCCAGGTACCTATCCATGCTGCAAGCTCACCTATTTTATTTCAGATACTTCTGGCGTTGAAGCAGACACACTTCAAACCAGCTTGCCATTTGCTAGCACATTCCTGTGACCATGAAATCCTGTCCATGGCCTTCCTACTCTCATCCTCCTCTGCACTGTCACTACACCTCCGGTTCCCATCCCCCTGCTGAGCTAGTTTAAACCCACCTAGAAAGCACCACAAATTTCCTACCCAGGATATTAGTACCCCTCTGGTTTGAGTGAAGACCATTCTGTTTGTACAGGTCCCACCTTCCCTAGAATGAGCCCCAATTATCCAAGTACCTGAAACCCTCCCTCCTGCACCATCCTTGCATCCACGTGTTTTACTGATATCTCTCCCTATTCCTTGTCTTGCTGTGACATGCATGGGTAACAAATCAGAGATAACAACTCTTCCATCCAGAACTCACTCTGTTTTAGTTTGCCTGTGTCTGTCTGTTTGTGTGTGTAGGGGTTTAAAAGGTGCATAGAGTTTAAACTTTTGACAATTTTAGTTTTATCCTGCTTGTGATTAATACTTAGTTATTTGTAATAAGTAGCAGCTCTTGTGAAGAATAGGAACCCGGTCAGTATTAACCGTTAGCCTGAGTCCATCAGGAAGGAAAACTGGGCACTTGGAGCATATTGATTTTGATTTTGTGACAAACCCAGCCAAAGTGGGGCTTGAGGGTCAGTGCACTTTCCAAAGGGGTTTGGAACAAAACATGGATGTGAAATATCAGAGCTACCTCCTATTTTCCGAAAATTTACAGATCCTTTGGGAAGACCAATTGTATCTCCTGTTTCCCAACTGGACAACACACAGGCCTGGCTTACCCCCATCTAAGATACCGGCCCTAGCTTACCCCCATCCAACACACAGGCCCTAGCTTACCCCCATCCAACACACAGGCCTGGCTTACCCCCATCCAACACACAGGCCTGGCTTACCCCTTCCAACACACAGGCCTGGCTTACCCCTTCCAACACACAGGCCTGGCTTACCCCTTCCAACACACAGGCCTGGCTTACCCCTTCCAACACACAGGCCTGGCTTACCCCTTCCAACACACAGGCCTGGCTTACCCCTTCCAACACACAGGCCTGGCTTACCCCTTCCAACACACAGGCCTGGCTTACCCCTTCCAACACACAGGCCTGGCTTACCCCTTCCAACACACAGGCCTGGCTTACCCCCATCCAACACACAGGCCTGGCTTACCCCTTCCAACACACAGGCCTGGCTTACCCCTTCCAACACACAGGCCTGGCTTACCCCTTCCAACACACAGGCCTGGCTTACCCCTTCCAACACACAGGCCTGGCTTACCCCTTCCAACACACAGGCCTGGCTTACCCCTTCCAACACACAGGCCTGGCTTACCCCTTCCAACACACAGGCCTGGCTTACCCCTTCCAACACACAGGCCTGGCTTACCCCTTCCAACACACAGGCCTCCCAACCACCAGGCCTAGTTTACCCCCATCCAACACACAGGCCTGGCTTACCCCCATCCAACATACCGGCCCTGGCTCCTCCTCCCTCCCCTATAACACAGGAGTTCTGCTTCACCCCAAACAAATGAAGCCCAGATACACTCCCACCCCAACCTCCCACACAAATGACATTTGAGACCCGGCTCCCTCCATCGTGACCTGCCCCTCCAACACTCTTATCTTTGCTCCCTCCCAGCCCTTCAATTAGCAAACACTGGGATCACGCCCAACCTCTCTATTTCAGCTTGGACAATGCTGTCACTTTAAAACGGCTATTTTGTGCTGAGTTTTTTTGAAGAGAGGCTTTAAAGGCAGAGATGCCAAAGTGGCTGTGAGAGACAGCCTGAATCAACCATCAGAGGAGGCGTTTAGGTTTATTTTGAAACAGTTGCAACAGTGGAAGGGGAGTGGCCTGTTCTCACAGATCAGACTTCTCGTTTTTTTCAGCTGTAGCAGTCAGAATCTGGATGGGTCACAGAGGAGTTGAAGCTTCAGTAAAATGATTCCTAGCTGCTACACTCTCTGAAATCTCTCTCGATGTTGCTTCCTCCCAGACTGGGAATTGCCCGTAAGAATTTGCGTCTGAGTTTACCTTTTTGCCAAGGGATGTGTTTATTGGATGTTACTATATGGGAACAATGAATTAGTAATGGGTACTGTATCTATTGTTGTTGTTCGAAATTAAAACTTCTTTTGTATTTTAACTACACTGTTTAAATAAATTACATTTTGCTTAACATCGAGTTGTGTGACCAGTTGCATCACATCTGGAATACACACTCCATATCTGCCTTTAAAATAAGAAACAGTTAGGGTCTAGGTTACCTTCTTAAAATAGTTTGAGGGTGTTTGGTGTGGTCAATAACACTGCCTATCCAAAGCTGCACCCTCACCTTCTCCTTCTTCCATAAAAACCTACCCCAAACACCAGGCCGGGTGAGGAGGAAAACACAGATCATGAGGCAATTTGCTTCTGAACTGAATTTGAATTAACTTTATTGTCACGTGTACTTAAATGAGTGCAATGAAAAGGTTACTGTCACTGCATTATAGCACCATCTTAGGTACAAAGGTGCCTAGGTACAGATACTTAAGATTAAAATCTTAGAAAATAAATTAGCAAAGTAAGGAAATAAATAGTCCAGCATGGGCGGCACGGTGGTTAGCACTGCTGCCTCACAGCGCCAGAAGCCAGGGTTCAATTCCCGCCTCAGGCGACTCTCTGTGTGGAGACTGCACGTTCTCCCTGTGTTTGCGTGGGTTTCCTCCAGGTGCTCAGGTTTCCTCCCACAATCCAAAAATGTGCAGGATAGGTGAATTGGCCATGCTAAATTGCCGGTAGTGTTAGGTGAAGGGGTAAATGTAGGGGAATGGGTCTGGGTGGGTTGCGCTTCGGCGGGTCGGTGTGGACTTGTTGGACCGAAGGGCCCGTTTCCCCACTGTATGTAATCGAATTTCAATCCTAGCAATAAATGAGAAAAATGTAGAAATAAAAAGTTTAAAGTATCAGTCTTTCCGACCCAGTCCATGCCAGCACCCGGCCTCAGGGGAGACCTCCACTGCCTTGCTGCCTGTACCGGACCCACCAACTGAGGAGTCACCCCACTTTAGGAGCCATCTCTTCCTCAACAAGCCCACTTCACTGATGCAGCTGAACCCAGACTCACCCAACAACAAAGAGTCCTTGGCTCTGCCATCTTGAGCAGTCTGCTGCCACCAACACTGCCCTCCCCAATCACTGGAGGAGCTTTGCTGCTGCTGTTGCTGCCGTTGGCCCCAAAGCACTGGAGAATGACCTCATTGCTGCTGCCATGGACTCCAAACACCTGGAGAATGACCTCATTGCTGCTGCCATTGGCCCCAAACACCTGGAGAATGACCTCATTGCTGCTGCTATTGGCCCCAAAGCCCTGGAGAATGACCTCATTGTTGCTGCCATTGGCCCTAAACCCCTGGAGAATGACCTCATTACTGCTGCCATTGGCCCTAAACCCCTGGAGAATGACCTCATTGCTGCTGCCATTGGCCCCAAACCCCCTGGAGAATGACCTCATTGTTGCTGCCATTGGCACCAAACCCCTGCAGAATGATCTCATTGCTGCTGCCATTGGCCCCAAACCACTGGGGAATGACCTCATTTTTGCTGCCATTGGCCCCAAACACCTGGAGAATGACCTCATTGCTGCTGCCATTGGCCCCAAACCACAGGAGAATGACCTCATTGCTGCTGCCATTGGCCCCAAAACCCTGGAGAATGACCTCATTGCTACTGCCATTGGCCCCAAACCCCTTGAGAATGACCACATTGCTTCTGTCATTGGCCCCAAACCACTTGAGAATGACCTCATTGCTGCTGTCATTGGCCCCAAAACCCTGGAGAATGACCTCATTGCTGCGGCCATTGGCCCCAAATCACTGGAGAATGACACCATTGTTGCTGCCATTGCCCCAAACCCCTGGAGAACGACCTCATTGCTGCTGCCATTGGCCACAAACCCCTGGAGAATGACCTCATTGCTGCTGCCATTGGCCCCAAACCACTGGAGAATGACCTTATTGTTGTTGCCATTGGCCCCAAACCACTGGAGAATGACCTAATTGCTGCTGCCATTGGGCCCAAACCCCTTGAGAATGACCTCATTGTTGTTGCCATTGGCCCCAAAACGCTGGAGAATGATCTCATTGCTGCTGCCATTGGCCCCAAACCACATGAGAATGACCTCATTGCTGCTGCCATTGGTCGCAAAACCCTGGAAAATTACCTCATTGCTGCTCCCATTGGCCCCAAACCCCTGGAGAATGATCTCATTGTTGCTGCCATTAGCCCCTAACCCCTTGAGAATGACCTCATTGCTGCTGCCATTGGCCCCGAATCCCTGGAGAATGATCTCAGTGCTGCTGCCATTGGCCACAACACCCTGGAGAATGACCTCATTGCTGCTGCCATTGGCCCCGAATCCCTGGAGAATGACCTCATTGCTGCTGCCATTGGCCCTAAACCCCTGGAGAATGTCCTCATTGCTGCTGACATTGGCCCAAAACCCCTGGAAAATGACCCCATTGCTGCTGCCATTGGCCCCAAACCCCTGGAGAATGACCTCATTGCTGCTGCCATTGGCCCCAAACACCTGGAGAATGACCTCATTGCTGCTGCCATTGGCCCCAAACACCTGGAGAATGACCTAATTGCTTCTGCCATTGGCCCCAAACTCCTGGAGAATGCCCTCATTGCTGCTGCCATTGGCCCCAAACCCCTGGAGAATGACCTCATTGCTGCTGCCATTGGCCCCAAACACCAGGAGAATGACCTCATTGCTGCTGCCATTGACCCCAAACCCCTGGAGAATGACCTCATTGCTGCTGCCATTGGCCCCAAATGGCAAGCGAAGGCACTCAAAGCCGTTGGCCTCCTCTCACTGGGAGAACATCCTCGCTGTCGTTCCATCCTATCTCCAGGAGGTCTGCCACGCCACATATAACCCGCTCTCGCTGCTGTGCCAGTGCTGCCAACCAACCGCCACAGAAAAGAAGAAATAAAAGACCAAAATAAAAGGAAAATAAAGTGAAAGAAAGAGCAGAAGTAAAAGTAACTCAAAGGGGGAAAGCAGATGGGAGCAGGACAAGAGCTGGACACAGCCCTGTAACTCTGCTGTCATCTTACACCGGAACTGACACCTACTTCGATATTAATTCAACAGAGGTGATGTCTGAAAGTGTTCCAGGAGATGCAAATACAAATTCAATGCAACACCTTAGCGGAGCCCCGTTCTCCTGTCCTAGTGACCAGGACTTGGGGCCTTTCCTGTCCTCTCTCTCTCTCTCTCTCTCTCTCATGCTCTGCCTCTATTGTACACAGACAAAAGGTGCGTTTTTAACTCTGAATTATTTTTCTGAACAACCAATGAATATTGTGCTCAGCTTTATTTTTGTAAACATGCTCATTGGTCCACTGACTGAGGAAAAAAAAAATTGAAATACTGCTCCTGACAAGAAAGTTTAGAAAACCCTGATGTATCCCATCTCTCAAACACCATTGCCTCCTCTCTGTCAAATTCCACATAAATCTGTCCCTGTTTCCTTCACAAATTTCCGAACATTTATCTGCAAGAATCACCTTACTGACATTGAGAACAGCTGTCTTTACTCTGTCGCAGTTATCTAATTGCTCCTCTGAAAGACATGACGACACCTTGAGGAGAAAGTGAGGTCTGCAGATGCTGGAGATCAAAGTTGAAACTTTATTGCTGGAACAGCACAGCAGGTCAGGCAGCATCCAGGGAACAGGAGATTCGACGTTTCGGGCACAGGCCCTTCTTCAGGAATGAGCAGAGAGTGTTCAGCAGGCCCAAGTGGAAAATGAAGTGTTGTTCTTTGAACTTGCGTTAAGGAACACTGCAACAGATCTGGGACAGAAATGTTGGTGTAGGAACACAGTGGTGTGTTGAAGTGGAGGCAGTGGGAAACTCTGGGTCATGTTTTACAGACAGAGTGTAGGTGTTCAGCAAAGCGGTCATCAAATCTGTGTTTCATCTCCCCCGATATACAGGAGACCACATTCTGAGCAGTGAATGAAATAAATGAGTTGAGAGAATCATCGAAAGAGAATATAACTTCAATTTAGACAATGTTTATTATATCTATCAAATGAGAAAATAATGTTAATGTCGTTATTCCTGTACTGGTATCACGACAAACTCCCCAGTATTGCAAAAAACAAGTTGTCTCTTGATACAAATCTCATCCAGAAAAATGACCAGAATTATGAAGTGAAAATCTCAAATCTCCAGCACTATTTAATAAAAATGACAATGACTCAGAATGGCTGTAAATCAGTGACGAGGACATTGTTCTGTGACTTATTGAAAACCTGGACATTAAAAACAGAACGGACTGTCTGAATCAGTGCAAGTAACAGCACTGGAGGGTGACTGGTTCTTGTTTTGGTCAGGTTACAATAATCCTTACCATTCACCGAGTCCTGAATCACAAGCAGGAACAGCACTATGTGGTGAACATCTCTCATCTTCAGATCTCAGCAGAAGGAGAATTGCCTGAGAGGGAGAGAAGTGATTGTCTCTTTATTTGTCACCAATCTCATGTTACATCAACATTGCACTCATATCATTGTTAACTGATTCGTACAACACTTCCACCAATTCTATGTTTGTGAATATTTGTACGTTATTGTTCCTGTCCTTTCTAATTCTTGCAATACTGTGAGTAATGTCTCGGGAATCTTCGAGAAACTATGAGGATTGACGAGCACCTGAATAACAATCCTGCATTAGAATGAGCCAAGACATGAGGTTTGATATGAATGCGACTCACTGGGTTGTCATTATTGACCTCAGGGTTGGGTGCCCACAAAGACCTGAGAAACTGAGGAATGGAGATTGGTCACTGGGCCTTTAGAATCTGCAGTGGCCATGTCAATGGATCAAAGCATATTATCTAAGATTTTCCTGACTGACACTCAAATTCTTCATTGGTCCTACTCATGCATTGAGCAGATCAAGTATAGGTTAACAGAAAAGAGAATTCCAAAAATAAACCTACTACTCTAGTGTTGTAGGAGAAAGCAAGGAAATTCACAACAGACTTGGAGGAGTGTGAAGCAGGTCAGTGTCACTGTGTAACAGACTGGGAGAGGTGTGCAGCAGGTCAGTGTCACTGTGTAACAGACTGGGAGGAGTGTGAGGCAGGTCAGTGTCACTGTGTAACAGACTGGGAGAGGTGGGCGGCAGGTCAGTGTCATTGTGCAACAGACTGGGAGGAGTGTGCAGCAGGTCAGTGTAACTGTGCAACAGACTGGGAGGAGTGTGCGGCAGGTCAGTGTCACTGTGAAACAGACTCGGAGGAGTGTGCAGCAGGTCAGTGATACTGTGTAACAGACTGGGAAGAGTGTGTGGCAGGTCAGTGTCACTGTGTAACAGACTGGGAGGAGTGTGCAGCAGGTCAGTGTCACTGTGTAACAGACTGAGAGGAGTGTGCAGCAGGTCAGTGTCACTGTGTAACAGACTGGGAGGAATGTATAGCAGGTCAGTGTCACTGTATAACAGACTGGGATGTGTATACAGCAGGTCAGTGTCACTGTGTAACAGACTGGGAGGGGTGTGTGGCATGTCAGTGTCACTGTGTAACAGACTGGGAGGTATATACAGCAGGTCAGTGCCACTGTGTAACAGACTGGGAGGAGTGTGCAGCAGGTCAGAGTCACTGTGTAACAGACTGGGAGGAGTATACAGCAGGTCAGTGTCACTGTGTAACAGACTGGGAGGAGTGTGCAGCAGGTCAGTGTCACTGTGTAATAGACTGCGAGGTGGAAACAGCAGGTCAGTGTCACTGTCTAACAGACTGGGAGGAGTGTGTGGCAGGTCAGTGTCACTGTGTAACAGACTGAGAGGAGTGTGCAGCAGGTCAGTGTCACTGTGTAACAGACTGGGAGGAATGTATAGCAGGTCAGTGTCACTGTATAACAGACTGGGATGTGTATACAGCAGGTCAGTGTCACTGTGTAACAGACTGGGAGGGGTGTGTGGCATGTCAGTGTCACTGTGTAACAGACTGGGAGGTATATACAGCAGGTCAGTGCCACTGTGTAACAGACTGGGAGAGGTGGGCGGCAGGTCAGTGTCATTGTGCAACAGACTGGGAGGAGTGTGCAGCAGGTCAGAGTCACTGTGTAACAGACTGGGAGGAGTGCTCGGCAGGTCAGTGTCACGGTGTAACAGACTGGGAGGAGTGTGCAGCAGGTCAGAGTCACTGTGTAACAGACTGGGAGGAGTGCTCGGCAGGTCAGTGTCACGGTGTAACAGACTGGGAGGAGTGTGCAGCAGGTCAGAGTCACTGTGTAACAGACTGGGAGGAGTGCTCGGCAGGTCAGTGTCACGGTGTAACAGACTGGGAGGAGTGTGCAGCAGGTCAGAGTCACTGTGTAACAGACTGGGAGGAGTGCTCGGCAGGTCAGTGTCACGGTGTAACAGACTGGGAGGAGTGTGCAGCAGGTCAGAGTCACTGTGTAACAGACTGGGAGGAGTGCTCGGCAGGTCAGTGTCACGGTGTAACAGACTGGGAGGAGTGTGCAGCA
>NC_057735.1:4803199-4859299 GCF_004010195.1 Chiloscyllium plagiosum
AGTGATCAGTGTGAGTGAGTGTGATAGTGAACAGTGTGAGTGAGTGTGTTAGTGAGCAATTGAAAAGAGTGTGATAGTGATCAGTGTGAGTGAGTGTGATAGTAATCCTTGGAAGTGAATAGTATGAGTGAGCGATGGTGAATAGTGTGTAAGCAGTACTGAACGGTGTGAGTGAGCAATGGTGACAATGTGTGTGCAATAGTGAATGGTGTGTGAGTGATAGTGAAGGGTGTGTGTGAATGATGGTGAGCAGTGTATGGGAATGATAGTGAACAATGGTGAACAATGTGAGAGAGTGTTGTTTATTCAGTGTATGGTGATACGATGGATTACAGAAGAAATGGGAAATGTATTTGCAATAAATTGAAGTGATTCAATTTTGAATTCTGGTCGAGTCCCAATCGTCTATGTTAAATGATAAATAGATTGGATATTTCTTCTTAATAATCATCCAATAAAGTATCACTGATTCCTGGAATTGTTCGGTTGAAAGAGCAGACTGTACACAGAATGAGAACTTTAATATTCACCATCCATAAAAACGGTCTCCAGAGATTGCCAATTTTCCAGCAGTTCTTACATCGATGAGTTAGAATAAACTCTCTTTCACTGTTTGCTTTTTAAAGGGGAGTGTTAGGGTGGCATGTGAACCTTGATCTCCTGACGTGTAAAACCATGTGGTCAATGTTTGCCCTTCACTGCAGGTTGGGTACAATGGCAGAATGGGACAGTAATCTGGTTTACAAGCTACTGATTTTAACAACGGTCGGGAGGATTCTAAAAGGAGAGGGTCAATTGACTCCTAGAATAGAGGCTCTGGTAGTGTTGTGGTAATGTCCCTACCTCTGAGTCAGGATACCAAGATTCATGACCCACTGACTCCAGAGTTGTATAATAACATCTCAGAACTGGTTGATTAAAAATATCAACAACTTTCTTCTGAGTATTATGAGACAGAAACTCCAGGTTCAAATCTCATCTCTCCTTGAAGCCATATCATGACATTTCCAAAAAGATTAAGACAAAACAAAAATTGACTGCACTTGAACAAGTCTCTATGATGCAATGCCACTGTCCCTGCTTCTGAACCAGGAGACCAGGTTCCAAGTTCCACCTACTACAGAGGTATGTAATAATATCTCTGAACAGGTTCAGCAGAAAATAACTTGACTGTATTTAATCCCACCAATGGAAATTAACTAATCTTTGACTTTCAACACTGGATGCCTTACTAAATTTGAACCTTTTTTTTGTCCAAATTGAAATCTGGGTGAAGGAGCAAAGAAAGAACTTGCAATTATAAAGGCGTCCTAAGACGCACTGCTGTCAATGAGTTCCTCTTTGAAGGATAATTACCATTATAGAGCGACTTAACAAGATAGAATGGTGGCAGAATGACAGAAAATGCTGTAGAAACTCAGCAGATCTGGTAGCACCTGTGTAGAGAGAAACAGAGTGAACATTTTAAAGCCCTAAAAAAAGCCCTTGTCCTGAAACATTAACTCTGTTTCTCTCCCCACAGAGAGAGAGAGAGAGAGAGCTGCTGAGTTTCCCCCAGCATTGCTGCTTTTGTTTCAGATCTCAAGCATCTGCAGTATTTTGCTGTTGTCTGTATTCTGCTCAAGTAGGTAGGGTTAAGAGGTGAACACTTGCAATGTGTAGCTCTGTAAATGATTACCCTAGATTGTAAAGATGGGCTCCAGTGCTACCCTTCCCTGAGTGGCCTTCCAGAATATAACAGGCATTTCAGGAGTAAATTTTACAACACATTTGCACACAAATAGTCGTAGAAGTTTAGATCACTGTCCTACAAATTATCCTAAATTTAAATCTGATGCTCAGAGATTTTTGTTATCTAAAAAAATAGGCAAAGGCAAGAGTGTGGAGTTAAGTCACTGATCAATTAGGGGAATGGGTCTGGGTGGGTTGCTCTTCGGAGGGTCGGTGTGGACTTGTTGGGCCGAAGGATCTATTTTCACACCGTAAGTAATCGAATCGAATCTAATCAAATCAAATCAATCATGACCTTAATACATGGTGTTACAGGCTTGATGGGTGAAATGCCTCACTCAGTTTCTATGTTCCTTATAGTAAAGCATAGGATAAGATAGTCATAGGATAGAGCGATGGTCAAAGTTATGTTTCACAAGTTGGTCTGGAGGCTGTTCCAGGTCCTCCTGTATTGTGTGTGTGCCTTGTCTTCAAGAGAGTTCACCTATCAGGACCCAACATGCTGTGGGTATACAATGCTGTGACTCTGCCTGGTAGTTAGCCTGCTGTTGGTCTGTGGGCTTTATACAGAGGGAACAATTGTTTTGCTATAACGTCTGCTTCCGAATACCTAAACTAACTCAGAGTTAATCATCGAGACAGACAAACTAACGGCAGAAGATGGCCATTTGGCCTGTCAAATTTCAAATCATATTGAATTTCCTTTGATTCCTTCAGTCCTAAGAATGATACCTAATTCAACTCTGAAAGTATTCAATGTTTTGGCCTCAACTGCTTTTCTGTGGCAGAGAATTCCACAGGCTCACCATTGTCTGAATAAAGACATTTCCCCTCATCTCAGTCCATAGTGCTTTTCCCCTATCCTTGGACCATGATCCCTGGTGATTGGGAACACCTTCCTTTATTCATACTGTCTAGTGCTGTTAGAATTTTATAGGTTCCTGTGAGAATATTCCCTCATTCTTCTAATCGCCAGTGAAAATAGTCTTATCCAATCCAATTTCGCTTCATACATTAATTCTGCCATCCCAGGAATCAGTCTAGTATCCCTGATGAGTGATTGATTATTTGACCATTATCATTAACTCAACACACAGAATAGTTCAAAATACAAGTCACTAAAGTAGAGATTTGACAGGAAATATTTGATGGAGTTTTGATTCTGTGTATGGCTTGTATAGGCTGCTATGGCCAATACAGCTCTGATTCACCTGTCCCCAGTTGCAATAATAGACAACTGCGAGATTAGACTTTTGACACAGTGGGATTAAGAGCAGAGGGGAGGAAATAGCTGATCATGGAGCATGATGCGAGACTGAAGCTCTTCAACTTCCGACACCAACTCAATGACATCTCAATAAAAGAAGCATCTTTCTCCCAACAAGCCTGATGGAGAGGCAATGGTCTAATGGTCTTATCACTTAGCTCATTAATCCAGAAACTCAGTTACTGTTTGTTCCGGGGACACAGGTTTGAATCCTGTCATAACAGATGGTGGAGTTTGAAATCAATAAAGAACCTGGAATTAAGGGTCTACTGATGACCATGCAACCACTGCCATTGCCATGATATGAAGATGCCGGTATTGGACTGGGGTGTACAACGTTACAAATCACACAACACCAGGTTATAGTCCAATAGGTTTAATTGGAAGCACTAGCTTTTGGAGCGCCGCTCCTTCATCAGGTGATTATGGAGGACACAACCACCTGATGAAGGAGCGTCGCTCTGAAAGCTAGTGCTTCTAATTAAACCTGTTGGACTATAACCTGGTGTTGTATGGTTTTTAACGTTGTGCTGCCATTGCCAAAAGCCATCTAGTTGACTAATGTCTTTTAGGGAAGGAAATAAGCCGTCTTCACCTGATCTATCCTACGTATGACTCCAGACCCAAATCAATGGGGTTGACTCTTAACTGCTCTCAGGACAATTAGGGATGGACAATAAATACTGGCCTGTGAGTGAATTTTTAAAAAAAGAGACTTTCCCTGTGTTGACAGTGTCATTGGATGGAATAGGGATTGCTGAATATGGTCAGTGGGTGGAGTAGGATTGCTGAGTATGGTCAGTGGGGTCTTTTGCCCTACTTAAGTAACTCCTCAGCAAAAATGTTTGAGTTTGATTTATTGTTGTCACGTGTACCGTAATACAGTGAAAAGTGTTGTTTTGCGTGCTCTCCAGTCAGATCATACCGTACAAAGTACATCAGGGTAGCAGAACAGAGTCTGCCCAGCATGGGAGGGTGGAATGGTGTATAACTCGGAAACAGAGTGTAAAGGTAAAGTCACCATAGCCTTACCAGACTATTGGTCTGTTCTCTCATTAGAGAGAGACTAGTGGTGGTTTAACCTGAGGGTCACTACACCTCAGTTGAAGGGAGAGGTTGAGAAGGAGAGCCCTTGACTGTAACCTCACTGGAGTGGGGATTGAACCTAGACTGTTGCTATCAATCATGCATCACAAACCAGTCATCTAAACTAAACAACTTAGCAACAATGAAGTAGGATAGTATTGGGACATAGAGTGAAACTGCAGGTTGAATCTTATACTTAACCTGCTGCTGATAAGAAATCAGTAGAACATCAAAACATCAGTTGTAGTTCAGCAAAAGAAAAGTCTCTTGTTTCTGAAACAAGGCATGACATTGATGAATTACCAGGTAAATGCACTGAGAAATCAGATATTGCAGTTGGGAATCAGCATGTGTAGTGAGGATTCTTTTGAACTAACTGAATTGTGCGTATCCACTTGTGAGTTACTGTCTGTCACTACAGACAATTGCTAACCTGCTGAAGCCGGGGGGGTGGAGGTCGGGGGTGGCGGGGTGGAAATGCTTTCCTGTAGGTCCTTTTTGGTAACCAAGCTGAAGGATAGGTCTTAATGATTGGAGTGAAATGGCAGATGTCGCGGCTGCTGGGTCAATTGAGTTAGCAAACATTTAAACATTAGGAAATGCTGTATTCCAGGCCAACAATAACAACCTCTCGCTCATCATTCAGCCACCCCCTGTGTGCGGCTCTTTACAGGGGGTCATTTATCAAAGCTTTGCCCCTTGGCTGAACAAAAATAGTTGGGGGCATGTGATGGAACTCAGTGTGAAAGCAACATTGCCCACAGTGTCCAGGCCAGGTCCTCCTATTGCAAGGCTCCATTTTCCAAGCACTGACTCTCTCTAAAACAGCACAAAATGGGGCAGAAATTACAGAAATTACCTCTTCCCAAGACTCTTCAGTACCTTCTGAAGTTAGGTTGGTATTGAAGAGCAGGAACTGTGGCAGCCACTTTTATTATTAATTGAATTTTAATAGCTGCTACGGTGGGGTTTGATCTTATGTCTCCAGAACTATAGCCTGGGCCTTGGGATTGGTGTTGGTTCCCCTGCACTATCGTGAGCAACATCAGTAAGGTGGTAATGACCCCTCCTGAGTTCCAAGTTCACACGACTGAGGCAAGACTTGTAAAGCTATTTCAGAGTTAAACCCACAGGGAGTCACCTTTGAAATAGAGAACGGTTAGGTACAAAAGGAGGCCGTTCAGCCCACTCCTTCTCTCTGCAGTTGTCTGCTCCCATTCCTCTGTGCTTTCCTCTTAGCCCAGCAATCCCTCTCCGCGGCTGGTGAATTTATCATGAAAAGGCAAAATGCTTTCTTCCTTTATGATTTGTACATGCCGGTGTTGGACTGGGGTGTACAAAGTTAAAAATCACACAACATCAGGTTATAGTCCAACAGGTTTAATTGGGAGCACACTAGCTTTCGGAGCGACGCTCCTTCATCAGGTGATAGTCTCCTGATGAAGGAGCGGCTCTCTGAAAGCTAGTGTGCTTCCTATTAAACCTGTTGGTCTATAACCTGGTGTTGTGTGATTTTTAACTTTCTTCCTTTATGGTTCAGTAGTGAGCCAATTGGAACTTTAAAATAATTTCATTATCACTTTGACTGACACCAACTTTTCACTCCTGAGTTATTTTTGTTTTGTTCTCTGAACATGATGGTGGTATTTGAACCACACATTTTCAAACAGGCTAGACCTCATGACTACAATTAACCCAAACACAATGACATCTACATCTGCTGTCTCACATATATTGTCCAACTGATGAATTGAACCAAATGTAACTGTTAATGTCCCTCCACACCACTCCCACTGAAATACAAAGAATCATCTGTTTTGAATCTAAGCTTCCTGCAAAATGTTCTCTCTCGTTTCCCTTTGTTGCCTGCGGCCAACATTCCCTCTGCTTTTCTGTCAGGATAGGGTCATCCTATTTGCACACTCTACACCATGGTTCAGTAATGTAGGGCAAGAGAATTGACTCCTTGGGAAACAGCTTTAGAGGCTGAGAGAGTAGTACTGGGAGAGAGAGAGACAGAGCCTAAAGTCCATATTTTTGTGGAGTGTAGCTTGTTCGGAATGGAGAGCAAGAGAGAGAGAGAGAAGTCTCCACTTCAACTCCCCCTCCCACTCCGCCAAGGACATGAAAGACCTGGGCCTCCTCCACGCTGTCAAATCCTAGCCACTCGATGAGGAATAGCATCTCATTTTCTGCCTTGGGAGCCTCCAACCACACGGCATTAATGTCAATTTCACCAGTTTCCTCATCTCCCACCCCCCACCTTATCCCAGATCCAACCCTCCAACTCAGAACTGCCCTCTTAAACTGTCCTACCTGTCCATCTTCTTGCCCACCTATCCACTCCACCCTCCGCTCTGACCAATCACCATTATCCCCTCACCTCCATTATCCCCTCACCTCCATTTACCCATCGCCTTTCCAGCTACCTTTCCGCTAGCTTCACTCCACGCCCTCCTATTTATCCCTCAGCTCCCTTCCTACCCTTCACATTCCTGCTGAAGGGCTTATGCCTGAAACGTCGGCTGCCCTGCTCCTCGGGTGCTCTCCTGACCTGCTGTGCTACTCCAGCGCCACACTTTTCGAGACATGGGTGAGGTTGAGTAATTTGTTCCCAGTTTATTGCTTGGCACTGGCAAGGGTTACAATGGTAAGACAAGTTGGTCCTGTGGAATGCTTCTCCTGCAAATTGTGCGAAAGTAGTGACATTTCCCGTCTCCATAGTGACCACGTATACAGGAAGTGTGTTCAGCTGCAGCTCCCAATTTGTCATACGGAGTGCCTGGAGCTATGGATGGATTCTCTATGGAGCATCCATGAGGGTAAGAGCATCATGGAGAGCATGTATAGTGAGCTCGACATAGAGTCATAGAGCTGTACAGCATGGAAACAGACCGCTCCGTCCAACTCGTCCGTGCCGACCAGATATCCCAACCTAATCTAGTCCCATTTGCTAGCACTTGACTCATATCCCTCCAAACCTTTCCTATTCACATACTCATCCTGATACCTTTTAAATGTTGCAATTGTGCCAGCTTCCTCCACTTCCTCTAGCGGCTCATTCCATACACGTACCACCCTCTGTGTGAAAAGGTTGCCCCTTAGGTCCCTTTTATATCTTTCCCCTCTCACCCTGAACCTATGCCATCTTGTTCTGGACTATTTATCCTATCCATGCCCTTCATGATTTTATAAACCTCTATAAGTCATCCCTCAGCCTTCAATGTTCCAGGGAAAACAGCTCCAGCTTATTCAGCCTCTCCTTATAACTCAAACCCTCCAACCCTGGCAATATCCTTGTAAATCTTTTCTGAACCCTTTCAAGTTTCACAACATCCTTCCAATAGGAAGGAGACCAGAATTGCACACAGTATTCCAAAAGTGGCCCAACAAACGTCCTGTATAGCTGCAGTGTGACCTCCTAACTCCTATACTCAGTGCTCTGACCATTAAAGGAAATATGCAGACAGAGAAGCATCGGGTGACCACCAGGAAGATGGGTAAGTGGGGACAGGCAGTGCAGGAGTCCCCTGTGTCCATTCCCCACTCTAACAGATAAAGAGGAACCTTGATTATCCGGCATTCGATTAACTGAACATCGGATAATCCGAACAAGATTGCAAGGTCCTGTTGCATGCCTAGCTATGTTATCCAACATCGATTATCCGGCATTCAATTAACCAAATGCAAGTCTCCCCGCCTTTGCATAATTGAGGTTCCTCTGTTTACCGTGTAGGATGCTGTCGAGGGCTGGCCTCTCAGGGGAAAGCAGAAACAGCCAAGTTCGTGGCACCATGGTTGGTTCTGCTGCATAACAGGGGAGGAACCAGACTGAGAGAGCTTTGGTGATAGGGGACTCGATTGTAAGGGGAACTGACAGGTAGTTCTGTGGCAGGAAACAATGCCATGTTACTTCTTAGTGCCAGAGTCAGGGATGTCTCAAAACGGCTGCAGGACAATCTGAAAAGGGAGGGTGAACAGCCAGCAGTTGTGGTACATGTCAGTACCAACAACATGAGGAAGTCCTGCAACGGGAATTTAGAAAATTAGGTCATAGATTAAAGAGAAAGACTACTAAGGTTGTAATCTCTGCATTACTTCAAGTGACATCTGCTATTGAGAATAGGAGGAAGGTAGATCAGATGAACGTGTAGCTCAGGGTGTGGTGTCGGAGGGAGGGCTTTAGATTTTTGCATTGGGATTGCGTCTGGGACCTGTATAATCGGGACAGGTGGTAATGTTGTTGACGTGGTTTGCTTCAGTTGTGGACGGCACAGTGGCTCAGTGGTTAGTACTACTTCCTCATAGTGCCACCAACCTGGGTTCGATTCCAGTCTTGGGTGACTGTCTGTGTGGAGTTTGCACATTCTCCCTGTGTCTGCGTGGGAGTCCAAAGGTGTGCAGGTTAGGGTGGATTGGCCATGCTAAATTACCCAGAGTGTTCAGGGATGTAAAGGTTAGGTGCATTAGTCAGGGGTAAATATAGAGTGGGGGGAATGGGTCTAGGTGGGTTATCCTTCGGAGGATCGGTGTGGACTTGTTTGGCCAAAGGGCCTGTTTCTATACTGTAAGGATTCTGTGATAAGGCCTTTCACAAAGCCTGAATTAAAAGGCTGGTCCAAAAGCTCAGGCAAGTTTTACTGGTTTTACCTTTTATGTTGTTTTTAAAAGGTTTTGCTTTGTTACTGACAGGGAGGCAACAGTTTATTTCCACAGTCCATCGATGTGTAGGCTTGGTGGGTTGACCGTGGTTAATGTGGAGTTATGGGTTCTGGATGGAATGCTGTTTGGAGGGGCAGACTTGAAGGGGCTGAATGACCTCTATCTGTACTTACCATCTCTTGTTGCCTTGTGACATCTTGTCATTAAGTCTCTCCTGTCTTCCATTCTATCACTGACCTTCGCTTGTGTTCTGACTTCCTTCGACCCACTTGCACTTGCCTCACTTAAAAATGGTTACATCACAAAGTGCTGGCAGTTGTGACCGGGGGTCATTAACCTGTGGATGTGAACTGCATTTCTCCGATGCTGTTAGACTTGATTTCCAGAGACTTGCTGTTTTTTATTTCAGATTCCTGGCGTCCATCGTGTTATCACTGTCTGTTGGGACCAGCTTTGACAGTTGACAGTTCCTCATGATTCAATTCCATAAACTGTCGCTGAAGGAGCTATATTGAGAACCCATCATCAAATATTCATGAATGATTAGGTCCCAGCTGGCTCAGACCTTCGATCTTATTTAGTCCGAGAACAAGTCGTTGTGCATTTTATTTGTTAAACTCAGTGGCTGCATAATCAGTGTCAGCCAGGGCTTGATGCGATGACACTGGATAAAGAGAAGTCAATATTCCTGGCCTTGCAAGGGGACATAAGCTTTGCAAAGGGACAGATGAGGTGAAACAGACTTGACTGGGAAAGTAGGTCACAAACTGACTTGAGCTCACACTCCAAACACTGGGGTAATTAACATTCTTGGACAATGATGAAGGCAGTGAGGCAGCAGACTGTAATTTCGAAAAGCAGGGGGAACTACATGTGAACATTTTTCCTCGAATCCCTACAGTGTGGAAACAGGCCATTCGGCCGACGAGTCTACAACGGCTCTTTGGAGAGCATCCCAGAATAAGCCCCTACCCTACCCCTGCAACCCTGCAATTCCCACGGTTAGTCTGTCTAACCTACACATGCCTGGACACCATGGGCAATTTAGCATGGCCAATCCATCTAACTTGGAGATCTATGGACTGTGGGAGGAAACTGGAGTGCCCAGAGGAAACCCATACAGACATGGGGAGAATGTGCAAACTTCATACAGACAGTCACCCAAGGCTGGAGTTGAACCCGGGTCCCTGGCGCTGGGGGGCAGCAGTGTTGACCGTGCCACCCCTTTGAGCCAGCCAAAAAGTTTGATTTGTGCTTCCAGTCATGGCTACTTAAGGTCTGAATCATCTCAGTCATTATTATTAATATAAAGACAAACACAGCGTGAGGCTGTGTGTAGACCATGAGACACTGCTTCCATTGGCATCAATGTCAATAACTAAAAGGACTTTAAGATAATTGGCAAAAGATCAAGCTGAGATGGGGAGGTGAGAAGAATACCTATTCAGAAGAAGTAGATCCACTGGCAACTTTTAAAATGGGAGTTGAAAATACTTTTAATCAACCTGTTCCAATGTGTTATGACACATCTCTGGACCAGGTGGGCTTTGAACTCCTGGCCTCCTACTCAGAGGTAAGGACACTACCATTGCATCATGAGAACCCCTCAAAGCCGGAGTTGGATTTTCCTGATGAATGACTTAAAGTTCATAGATTGGGCCAATTGCTTAGAAGGCAGCTATGCTCACCACGAGCAACATCACTGGCAAATTAGGAATTGGATAAACAGCCTCAAAAATACTTTCATCTCTTACATTACACTGTGGTTGATGAAGAACTGCCATTTAGTTAGAGATGGGCAATAAATTTTGATACACCCATCCTGGGAAAGATGCAAAGGACACACTGATAGAGCAAGGAAACATGGCCCATTGGACAGCCTCAGTACAGGTACAATAGGTCGAATGGTCTGTCTTGCAGCTTTTTGAATATAGACTGCCTCCCTTTAACTTGCCTGCCCCCTCTCCTGTTCATTCAGAGTTTTGGTGCCAAGAGCCTGTTTATAGTGAACACAAATTCCTGTTCCACTCCTCAGAAAGCACAGAGCAATTGGATACATGGTTGCTTGCTTTCCCTCTTGCTCAGGAGGGACAATGAGGTAAAATCAACGCACCCACAAGATGATGGATTGAGTTTCTGTGGCTAAGTCCAACAGTTCCCACAGTAGGATTTGAACCCATTCCGCTCAGAGCATTACCCAGGTCCTCTGGATCACTAGGAGAAAGTGAGGATTCTGGATCACTAGGAGACAGTGAAGTTGGAGATTAGAGTTGAAGAGTGTGGCACTGGAAAAGCACAGCAAGTGAGCCGGCATCCGAGGAGCAGGCAAGTCAACATTTCGAGCATAAGCTCTTCATCATGAATCCTGATGAAGAGCTTATGCTTGAAACATTGACTCTCCTGCTCCTCGGATGCTGCCTGACCGGCTGTGCTTTTCCTCTGGATCAGTAGCCCAGTGACATTACCTCATGCCACCATCTTCTGACCCATTCTTAAAACCATTCTGAAGGTTGTGAGGTATTTCACAAGCTCTTTTTCAGTTCTACCTGATATAAAGGAATAGGGAATGAAAACAACTAATTGGATCAGACAGTCACATTGGCAGGAACTGCGGGGTGCCTATTACAATGTAAAGCCATTATATTTTCATATACCTGCCTCATGGTTCTGGAAACAATATTACAGAATTACTTCACACTTCCTCCTTTTTATTATCAGCTTGCCTGGAGGTGGCATGATGGTTCAGTTGTTAGCACTGCTGCCTCACAGCACCAGGGACCCGGGTTTAATCCCAACCTTAGGTGACTGTGTATGTGGAGTTTGAAAATTCTCCCTGTGTCTGTGTGAGTTTCCTCCGGGTGCTCCGGTTTCCTCCCACAATCCAAAGATGTGCAGGATAGGTGAATTGGCCATGCTAAATTACCCATAGTGTTTAGGGATGTGTAGGTTAGGTGCATTAGTCAGGGGTAAATATAGAATAATAGGGTCTGAGAATAGGTCTGGATGGGTTACTCTTCGGAGGGTTGGTGTGCATTTGTTGGGCTGAATGGCCTGTTTCTGCACTGTAGGGATTCTATGATTCTATTGTCCATCTCCTCAGCATCCAGGTGCTTCACCATGCCCATTAGATATGTCTGCTTAATCTAGACTGATATCTCAATGTTTATTCTCAGAGATCTGTAGAGATGGTACACTATGAATTGTAATTTTATTCAGTGCTTTAAAATGTCTGCTCTCATGTTCACAACTGCTTGTCTGCAGTTTGGTTTCTCTTTTGGTTTATCTTTCAGTCAAAACATTTAGACTTAACTAACCACACAGGAGTAGCATGGTGGCTCACACAACCAGGGACCTGGGTTCGATTCTTCCCTCAGGTGACTGTCTGTGTGGAGTTTGCACATTCTTCCTGTAGGAGAAAGTGAGGTCTGCAGATGCTGGAGATCAGAGATGGAAATGTGTTGCTGGAAAAGCGCAGCAGGTCAGGCAGCATCTAGGGAACAGGAGAATCGACGTTTCGGGCATTAGCCCTTCTTCCTGTACCTGTGTGCGTATCCCACAGTCAAAGAAGTGGAGGTTATGTGGATTAGACATGGGAAATGCAGAATTGTAGGAATAGGGCAGGTATGGCTGAGATACTCATACAGATGATATGTGTGGACTTGATGGGCTGAATGGCCTGCTTCCACATGTTGGAGATTCTATAAATTAGCAGTCAACAGACTGACAGAATGGAATGTCAGACAAATGAGCAGCACACTCTGAGAGAGCCCTGTGTTGTCAAAGGTACACCTTTCAGATGAAATGTTAAACCAAAATTCTTTGCAGATGCAAGATTCTCATCCTTCATGGCCTCACCAAAGCCCTCCCTATCCCTCTAATCCTAGAAAAGAGGAAACTGTAGGCCAGTTAACTTGATGCTTGTGATGGGGAAGGTATTAGAATCAATCACTGATAAGATTACAGCTGGATATTTTAAAAAAACTCAAGGTAATCACAAAAAGTCAGCATGGTGTTATCAGAGAGAAATCACTTTTAACCAATTAATTAGAGTTCTTTAAGCACTAACGGGTAGATAAAGGAAAATCCTGAGATTTGCTGTATTTGGATTTCCATTAGGGTTTCAATGGTTATTACTGAAAATATAAGCTCATGGTGCAGGAGTTAACATATTAGCACAGATAGAAGACTAGCTGGCCAGCAGATCGACAGGATGCAATGTGTGGATTCCTTCAGCTTTTGGTGCTGGGACCTGACCCTTTTTGCAATTTACATCAAGGAGGCTGGTACAATTACAGCATTTAAAAGGCATATGGATGGGTAAAGGTTTAGAGAGATATGGGCCAAATGCTGGAGGGGTCGGATCTCACCAGGGTCTGAGTGATGTGGGAATATTGGGAAATATGGCAGAAATGCACAAGAAGATAACTTTGTCTGGGAACAACTTGCTGCTTTACTTACAGTAAGAAACAGGCCCAACAAATCCATGCTGACCCACAACCCACCCCCCTACATTTACCCCTGCCCCTAACACTACAGGCAACTTAGCATAGCCAATTCACCTAACCTGCACATTTTTGGACTGTGGGAGGAAACCCACACAGATACAGGGAGAATGTGCAAGCTCCACACAGTCAGTCGCCTGAGGCAGGAATTGAACCCGGGCCTCTAGCACCATGAGGCAGCAGTGCCACCCTTATAGCTAAGTTCTGAAAACACAGAAGAAGAGTTACACTGGTTCAGAAATATTGATTCAGCTCTTCTCTCCACACAAGCTGCCACACCTGCTGAGTTTCTCCAACATTATTGGTGTTTGTTTCAGATTCGCAGCATTCACAGTATTTTGCTGTAAAATTGCACTTTATCCCCAGCAACTCTTCCCTGACATCCATCACTTGTGAAACTTGAAAAGGTTCCGAAAAGATTTACAAGGAGGTTGCCAAGGTTGGAGGTAGGCCGGGGCTATTTTCCCTGGAGCAACGGAGGTCGAGGGGTGACCTTGTAAGAGGTTTATAAAAGCATGAGGTGAATGGATAGGGTAAATAGAAAGGTCTTTTCCTGGGGTCAGGGAGTCCAGAACTAGAGGGCATAGGTTTAAGGTGAGAGGGGCAAGATGTAAACAGGTCCTAATTTTTTTACACAGAAGGTGGTGCGTGTATGGAATGAGCTGCCAGAGGAAATGGTGGAGGCTGGTACAATTACAACATTTAAAAGGCATCTGGATGGGTAAAAGAATAGGAAGTGTTTAGAGGGATTTGGGCCGGGTGCTAGCAGATTGGACTAGATTAGGTTAGGCTATCTGGTCGGCATGGGTGAGTTGGACTGAAGGGTCTGTTTCTGTGCTGTACAGCTCTATGACTCTATGACTAATGGTCATGAAATACTGGGAAATGAGCTAGAGGTGTTCGTAGTGTCTCTGTGATGCTTAGGTCTAACTTGCCCAAGGTCAGATGATCCTTAATCAATAGAATAATCTAGAGCTCAGCTGACTTAGACAAAGGGTGAGAGTTATAAGAGTCAATAGATGTAAAGCTGGAAAAAGCACAGCAGCTCACAAAGTCAGTCCTGACAAAGGGCTTTGGACCAAAACCTTGACTTTCCTGCTCCTCGGATGCTGTCTGATTGGCTGTGCTTTTCCAGCTCCACATTTATTGACTCCTGCCTGCAACATCTGCAATCCTTACTGTCTCTAGTGATAAGAAGCTGTGTAACCCACTGGTTCTGTAACTGGGTTAATTTGTATGCCATCACCGCAGGTCTTAGCAATGTCTAATTAGCTGTCAGATCTTAAATCATCTCCTGGTAATTTTCTCCCCAATCCAAGCACAATTGATCATCTGGTTGGTACAAGATGAACAAGAGCAAAGAAAATTAAGCTCACTCACTCATGTGTTACATACCTGACAGGCTACCACTTTCTCTGCTTAGTTAGTTTCAGTTCTGTAATTAACACTTTAGTGATAGATGTCCCACAGTGCATACATTCATGCTGTCCATCCCTGCCTCAGGTCCTGTTTTATCCCTCTTTTTAGCATTGCTCCCTTCGAAAATTAGAAGCTTGGTTAATAATAGCATCCCACGCTCAGAACTCCAGGTCGTTGTCTGCAGTCATTGCATGTTTGACCTCAGTATCTTAGAGGTGATGGAGGGCGAACAGAATGTCCCGGTTACTATCTTTTGTGATGCAATGTAAGAATCATTCCGATGGGTGAAAAGACACGTTATAAAGAGGATACAAACAGTTTACAATAGGTTAATTAAGTGGTTAAAATGTTGACAAATAGAGTATGATGGAGGAAAATGTGAAGTTCATTTTGGAAGGGAGAACAAAAGAGCAGATTATTAATTAAACAGAGAAAAACTGCAGAACGTTTCATCACAAAGGGACTTGGGGGGGACTTGTACATGAAACACAGGAAGCTAGCACACAGAGCGGCAGCAGGCAATCAGGAAGGCGGATGGAATGTTGGCCCTTATTTCAAGGAGATAGGCGTGTTAGAGTAGGGAAGTCTTACTGCAACTGCACAAGGTGCTGGTAAGATCACATCTGGACTCCTGTTTTGGTGTCCTTATCTAAGGAAAGATATCATTTCACTGGTGGCAGCTCAGAGAATGTTCACTGAGATGATCCCTGGTAGGGAGGGATTGGCTTATGAGCAGAAATTAAACAGGTTGGGACTCTGCTCCCTCAAGTTTAGAAGATTGGGAGACGATCTAATTGAAATATATCGGATTCTTAAGGGACTTGGCAGAATCAATGCTGAAAGAATGTTCCCCCTCATGGGAGAGTCTAGGACCAGAGGGTATAGTCTCAGAGTAAAGGGGCACCAATTTCAGAATGAGGTGAGGAGGAATTTCTTCTCTCAGAGGATTGTGGGTCTTTGGAACTCCTTGTGTATATTTAAGGCTGACATGGATTCTTGATCAGTCAGGGAATCATGGGTTACAGGGAAAGGGCGGGAAAGTGGATATGAAGAATTTTGGATCGACCATGATCCTATTGAGTGGTGGAGCAGTCTGGAGGGGCTGAATGGCCTCCTGTTCCGATTGTTTGTGAATCAGTTAATAAAGAGTCTGATTATTTCAAGTCCCATTCTAGCTCAAAGTCCCACTGCCGTGGGAGTGCTGCACTGTCAGAAGTACAGTCTTTCGAATGAGATGTTAAACCAGAAATCTTTTTGCTCCCTCAGTTTCAGCTTGGAGGTGGGGCAAATAGGGCAAAAGAGGCATGTGGAGAGTAGGGTAAAACTGGTGAGAGCTTAAGGAGAGAGGGGTAGAGAGGCATCCAGCTGGAAGCAGGAGCTCATGTGACAAAACCTCCAGGTATATAACCAATTCCCAGGGCCAAAACTAGGGGGATTAAAGGTAAGTTTGAGCCAATCATAAATAAATCCGATAGGAATATGAGGAGAAAGCCCTTAGTCATAGAGTAGTGAAACTATGAAATATGCCACCACTACAAAGGGGTGAGGTAAATGATACAATTGAAGAACAGGAGGGGGTTCATATGATCCATAATCCCAGCACTGATCATTTGTGCTGAATGGCCTGTTCTGAGCTGTAAATGGGACCAGAGGGACAGGGAACAGGGGGAGGTCATTTGGCTCATTAACCCTGACCATCATCTGAACAGATCAGATACCTCCATCAAAAGCAGGAACTGCTGGAGAAACTCAGCCGGTCTGGCAGTATCTGTGGGAACAGAAAGCAGAGTTAACATTTCAAGTCCAGTGACTCTTCATCAGAACTAGTTGATCAGAAAGGTCTGATTAACGGTCACCTGACTCGCAACGTTAACTCTGCGTCCTTCTGACACAGAGTCAGAAAGTGTGGTGATGGAAAAACACAGCCGGTAGCATCCGAGGAGCAAGAGAATTGACGTTTTGGGCAAAAGCTTCTGATACATGCTGCTAGAGTTACTGAGTTCCACCAGCTTTTGGTTTCAGATCTCTAGCATCCTCAGTTCTTGGCTTCATCTACCTCAATACCTCTTGTCCTCACTTCCCTCAAATCCCTTGATGTCATAAGCATCCAGAAATCCAGTCTTGAACATATACATTGACTGAGCTTCCATTACCTTCTACTGAGAGAATTCCAAAGATCCTCCAGACTCTGAGAGAAGATACCTAATCATCTCAGTCTTACATGGACTACCCCTTATCTTGACTCTGTCTCCTGGTTAGACCCACCAACCAGAGGAAACATTACATGCCGATCTACTCTGTCATGCCTCGTAAAAACTTTTCATGTTCTTGCTTGTCCAAACTCTAAAAAACAAAGTCCTAGTCACTTCACTCCCTTTAGGTATCTTTTAAATCTTTTGCCTCTCACCTTAAACCTACACCCTCCAGTTTTGGTCTCCCCTACCCTGGGGAAAAGTCCCTCATGATTTTATCAACCTTTATAAGTTCACCCCCCACCCCCTCTGATGCTCTAGGAAAAATAGCCTCAGCCTATTTAACGTCTCCCTATAGCTTAATGAGAAAAATTCTAGTGTTAATTAAGTTCATAGAAATTATTGCAACACGTTATATGCAGCATTTGAATATGTGCCAAGAAAATAGTCAAACAAAATTGCAGAAAAATGTAGGACTTTTAGGGATTTTGGAAGGTCACTGAAAAGTTATGGCCAAAATCAGACGGATGGGCAATTAGAAATATAAGAATTCATGAATAGAATGGAGCAAGTGATTAGATTTTTTTCTTATCAGCCTATCCCTTTCCATCATGGGAACAAGCTAAAACACAACAGAAATACATCATAAACACACACAGATACAGCATCAGTCCTAAAAAAGGGTGAGTTTATGACTAACTTGCCTTGTGAAAAGTTGAATCAAGGATAGTCTAAATAATAACACTGAACTGTGAGTATAGTTTTGTTTTAAATCTATTTGATTGCATGTCCAACTGTGCTTTAAGGTAGATTTAAAGTATTGTGTATAAACCTCTGGTAGAACAGTTATGTGAGAATGATCTTAATTGATATAGTACTCGTTATTGTAATGCAATTTAGAATTGATTCTTAAAATAAATACTCATAAGCAAGTATAAAAGGGTTAGATTAGATTACTTACAGTGTGGAAACAGGCCCTTTGGCCCAACAAGTCCACACCAACCCACTTCCCTACATATACCCCTTCACCTAACACTACAGGCAATTTAGCATGGCCAATTCACCTAACCAGCACATTTTTGGACTGTGGGAGGAAACCAGAGCAAACCTACACAGACACGGGGAGAATGTGCAAACTCCACACAGTCAGTCGCCTGTGCCAGGAATTGAACCCGGGTCTCTAGCACTGTGAGGCAGAAGTGCTAACCACTGTGTCACCGTGCCACCCATAAACCTCATACTTGAATCCTAAAATGGCCATAAGTTATAGGAGCAGAATGAGACCATTCGGCCCATTGAGTCTGCTCTGCCATTCGATCATGGCTGACATGTTTCCCAACCCCATTCTTCTGCTTTCTCCCATAAGCCTTGATCCCCTTACTAATTGATAACCTATCTGTCTCTGTCTTAAATACACTCGATGACCTGCCCTCCACACCCCTCTGTGGCAATGAGTTCCACAGATTCACTACCCTCTGGCTGAAGAAATTCCTCCTCATCTCATTTCTAAAGGGTCATCCCTTCACTCTGAGGCTGTGCCCTCAGGTCCTGGTCTTCCTACTAATGGTGACATCTTCTCCATGTTCAGTCTATCCAGCCTCTTAGTATTCTGTAAGTTTCAATCAGACCCCCCCTCATTCTTCTAAACACCATCAAGTACAGACCCAGTCCTTAACTGCTATGCTCACACCTAGATAACAATGTCTGAGAATTATTAAGTTAGGATTCTAAGGGCTGATATTGGCAAATTTAAATAGTTGTTACTGTGATATATACCTGAAGATTCATTCGACCCTGAGATAATTTTTCTGGTTGGAAACTCCTGGGGGAAAATGACATTTCATTACTTGACCCAGTCTGTCGGTGAAATGCTGACTAAGTTCCTTTAGTTATCTGAATTTCTTTTAACTGAGTTTTTAAGATGACAGTAAGATTGATTGGGTAGGTTCACCTTGCTGGAGGTAAAGAGTGTAAAACCATTAAGAAATATAGAAATAGAGATAATAGGAGTAGAGTAGGCCATTTGGCCCTTCATGCCCACTCCACTATAAAGTATGATCATGGCCGATCATCCAACTCAGTAAAAACCGAAAGAACTGTGGATGCTGTAAATCAGAAACAAAAACAGAAGTTGCTGGAAAAGCTCAGCAGGTCTGGAAGCATCTCTTCACAGACCTGCTGAGCTTTTCCAGCAACTTCCATTTTTGCATCCAACTCAGCACTGTGTTCACAATTTTGGCCCATACATTTTGATCCCATTAATCCTAAGAACTATATCAAACTTTCTCCCCTACCACCCCCTCATCGTCATTGCCTGTGCCTTCAGCTGTCTGGGACCCTAAACTCTGGTATTCCATTGCTAAACTTCTCCATTCCCCCCTTCCCTTCCTCTGTCTTCATCTCCTCCTTCAAGAAACTCCTTCAAACTCAATTCTGATTAAGCTTTTGGTCATCTGTCCGAATATCTGGTTGTCAAGTTATTCTCGAAAATGCTCTTGCAAGACGCCTTCAGAATGGTTTGATATTATAAAGCCGCTACGTAAATGCAAGTTGTTGTTGTCTAGTTTACGTGGCATCTTTTAAACAAGCCTTCTTCCATCAGGGGAATATTTCTGTGTTAAGGTCAGATCTCTGCGGAAAGGACAAGAGGGACAATTGAATAAGGTTTGCTGACAGTGTCTGTCAGATTGTTATCTCCCACTACCTCCTCATTAATCACAGCTTTCTAAGGATGTGAAGAAGGCACCCACCAATGGAAACCAGCATTGAGGCTGACAAAGGGAGATTTATAAAATCGATTACAACTTTTCCACATCTTCACCCATTAGAAGAAAAGGACCAATATATCTCTATAGCCTGGTCATCATCGTAGGACTAGCTTGGGAGTGTTGCTGAACATAGAGACTTTGGAGTGCAGGCTCATAGTTCATTGAAAGTGGAGTCACAGGTAGATAGGATAGTGAAGAAGGCATTTGGTATGCTTTCCTTTATTTGTCAGAGCATTGAGTCTAGGAGTTGGGAGGTCATGTTGCGGCTGTAGAGGACATTGGTTAGGCCACTGTTGGAATATGCTGGTCTCTCTCCTACTGGAAAGATGTTGTGAAACTTGAAAGGGTTCAGAAAAGATTTACAAGGATGATGCCAGGGTTGGAGAGTTTGAGCTATTGGGAGAGGCTGAACAGGCTGGGGCTGTTTTCCCTGGAGTGTCAGCTGAGGGGTGACCTTATAGAGGCTTATAAAACCATGAGGGGCACAGATAGGGAAAATAGACAAGGTCTTTTCCCGGAGGTGGGGGAGTCCATAATTAGAGGGCATAGGTTTAAGGTGAGAGGGGAAAGATATAAAAGAGATCTAAGGGGCAACTTTTTCACACAGAGGGCAGTGTGTGTATGGAATGAGCTGCCAGAGGAAGCGGTGGTGGCTGTACAATTATAGCATTTAAAAGGCATCTGGATGGGTATATGAATAGGAAGGGTTTAGAGGGATATGGGCCAAGTGCTGGAAAATGGACTAGATTAATTTAGGATATCTGGTCGGCATGGGTGAGTTGAACTGATGGGTCTGTTTCCGTGCAGTACATCTCTATGACTCTAATTGCTCTATAGCCAGTGAGATACAGTCACTGTTGCAAGACAGGGAATTCGGCATCAACATGTGCACAGCAAGCTCCCAATGTGCTTTCCAGGATGTTGATTGTGGATAAACTTTACCCATTCAGTGCTACACCAGAACACCAGGTGAGATTTGGGGCTGAGTTCTCTCCAGGGGTACCCCAACTTTCAAATTGTCCATGCTGACACAAAGATACCCAGATGCCCTTTCTATGCCCCTCCTCCTGCACACCACCCATTGTCTGGCAGCTACCAGCACTTAAGGTGCAGATCCAGATGCCCTTTGAAAGAGTTTAGGGTCTCTGCCTCCTCCACCAATCCAGAAGCCCACCACTCTCTGTGTAAAACCATTCTTCCTCAAGTCCCCTCTAATCTTTCTGCCACTTAGTTTGAATCTCTGACCCCTGGCTTTGAACTCTTTGCCAAGGAAGCAGGTCCCCCCCTTTCTGCTCTGTCTCTACCCCTCACAGTTTTGTAGAGCTCATGTTGCCCCTCAGCCTTTTCTGATTCGGGGAAAACAGCCCCAACCTCTCCAATCTAACCTCATAGCTACAGTTCTCCAAACCCGACAACATTCCAGTAAATCTGCACTGTCTCCAGTGCACATACCCACTGCCCCAGGGGCTTTCCATAATGCACTATACCTTGATGAACCATCTCCCCCTCCCCAACACCCCTTGCCAGGCTGGCCTGGTGGGATTCTGCACAGAGCTTGGAGTCCGCTTCCATTCAGCCTCTTGGACTCCCTGCAGTCCCACCAGTGGCCATCACTCCTGGTGGCGTCGCAAAGACAGAATTGCTACTGGTCACTCTTAGAGGTTGGTCTTCTTTCTGCCGTGATTGGGTACAGGGCACATCTTAAAGTACCAATGGCCATTAATTTGCTACAGGGCAGGATGCCCAGGAGGGTCTTGCCCATGACTTACTTGTGGAGGGGAATGGGAGGGTGGGGGGATGTTAGATGCTATGGCCTCAGTGTCAAACAGCCCAGGGAAATTGTTTATGGGTACATTGAAGCCCAATTCTCAATCATTCCGATACATTCTGATTGCCCGAGTGCCAGTAATGATGTAAATCTTTTCTGCAAAAGTCTCTTTTTGTTGACTGTAAAATTGTGCTTTCCTTTTCCCTCCCCCACATTAAAACTGACAATGGTAAAAGTAGGTCACTCAGTACAGGAACACACAAAGCACTCAGTGTCTCTCCTGTGATTGTGATAATGGCCTACTTCCTGAACCACCTGAGAAGTGAGTTGTTGTGATTTGGAGTGCGCTGCCTGACAGGACAGTGGGAGCAGATTCAAAATAATTTTCAAGAGAATCAGAGGAATAGCTGAAAAAGGCGAAAGGGACACAGCTGCAGGGCGGGGGTGGGAGGTAAGAGAGAGAGACTGATTGAATAGCTCCTTCAAAGAGAAAGTGATTTGGAGGTGCCGGTGTTGGACTGGGGTGTACAAAGTTAAAAATCACACAACATCAGGTTATAGTCCAACAGGTTTAATTGGAAGCGCTAGCTTTCGGAGCGTCGCTCCTTCATCAGACAGTTAACACAACCACCTGATGAAGGAGCGTCGCTCCGAAAGCTAGTGTGCTTTCAATTAAACCTGTTGGACTATAACATGGTGTTGTGTGATTGTTAACAAAGAGAAAGGACAGCTTACAGAGTCATGAACACTGCACAGTCCACCACACAAACCAGCCTCCCATTCATTGACTCCATCGATGCTCCCTGCTGCCTCTGGAAAGCAACCAATGTAATTAAAGACCCCTCCCACCCCGGTTATACTCTCTTCCATGGGGTAGAAGATGTAAAGGTTTGAATATGCACACGAATAGATTCAAGATCAGCTTCTTCCCTGCTGTTATCAAACTTTTGAACAGGCTTCTCATGTATAAATGTTGATCTCTCTCTCTCTCTCTCTCTCTGCACCTTCTCTGCGGCTATAACACTGTACTCTGTTCTGCTACCCTGATGAACTTTGAATGGTTCAATCTGCCTGTCGACTACGCAAAACAACACTTTTCACTCTATCTCAGTGCATGTGACAATGATAAACTAATCAAACAATCAGCCAAATGGGCAGAACTGTTGTGTTCTGTGCTGTAAGATTCCATGATATTAGTAAAAGGATTGATAGTTGCGGGGAGAATAGGGTTGAGAAACATATTAGTCATGATCGAATGGTGGAGCAGGCTTGATGGGCTGAATGGCCTAATTTTGCTCCTATATGTTATGGTTTTATGATATGCAGACACCAAGTTCTGGAAAGACGTAAAAATGTAGAGGGCTGGAAATGCTTAGCAGTTCTGGCAGAGTGTTTGGAGAGAGGGAGAGACGGAGAGACAGAGATACTGAGTTACTGGATTACATTTCCCTGGCCCCATTTGAAGTGAGGTAGGGGTGAGAGTAACAGAGTGGGACAGTGTGAGGAAATCTCTTCAGGGCAGCTTCCTGTGTCTCCAGGCAGAGTTTGCATAGGAAACTGACAGACCACTCCACTCCATTAGAGCCAATTAGAACTTGAATTACAGGCCATTTATTCTCTTTGGATGTTGACAATACACTGGGTTGATAAACTGAGGAAGTTATGGAAGCAACTACTTACAAAGAGATCAGTTATTAGTCAATAGAACGTGGAAGGGATGCCTGAGACCAAATGGAATTAGGGACCTTGTGATGTTTGTGGATAGTTTCATATCAATCTGTTTAGAGGTGTTACGACACACTTGTGGAGTAAGTAGGGACTTCTACCTGGGCCTCCTGGTTTGGAGGTGGGGATACTACCGTTGCACCACGAGAGCCCCAGGCGATGATTGTATGTTAATTAAAGGAGATTAATAAATTAATTCAATGAGAATTAGTTGTGGGTATCCATATCAATCTATGGGGAGCAAGTCATCAGGGTGCAAGACGTCTTGTGACGTGTAAGTAGAAATAAAATTGAGCAGAAAAGTTTAAGCTTACATTCTGTCTGATCAACCTTTCAATACTTTCCAGTCAGCCTGTTCCGAGATGTTGTGACATACCTCAGGCCATCTAACTCTGAGGTTGAGACACTACCACTGAGCTACAAGAGCCCTCTTGATCGAACGTTTGTTTTGATTTAACCTATTTTTCTAATCAATCTGTTTAGAGATGTTATTACACACCTCTGGAGCAGGAGGGACTTGAATCCAGAGCTCCTGGTCCAGGAGTAAGGACACTACTCCTGCATCACAGGAGCCTCTGGTGCTGCTGTTTAACAAGCTAAAAGTGGCTGAATTGACTGATCCAGAAGCAGCCACAGACTTTTCTGTAGGGGTCAACCCTGTGTCCTCAGATCCCTCACGTCACTTGGTAACCTTCTCTCACCACTAGCGGAGGGAAGGTTTTCCCCAATTCCTTTCAATTTGAGGGATTCTCCTGGGTTTTTCTCATCTCCAGCAGTGCCTGATCCCCTCCCTCCCTGTGGGTACGCAGTCCGGACGTTGCTTGACTTGGGTTGGCCACAGAGAGGCTGTTTCCTCCCGGGACTGGGGAGTCAGGAGCATGGTGCATGGAGTCAGGAGAAGACGCCAATCATTTGGAGCTGAGCGGAGGAGGGAATGTTTTCACTCAGAGGACCAAGAATCTCTGGAGTTCTCAACCCCAGGGGAATGTGGATCATCCAGCATTAAGGCTGCGATGGACAGTGTTCTGGTCTGTCAGGAAATCCAAGGATACAGGGGGAAGGGGAGGCAAGTGAGGTCGAAGCCTAAGAACATATTGAATGGTGGTGCAGTCTCAATGGACTGAATAGACTGATTACACTTATAAATCTGGCGATCTTATGAGCCTGCCTCCTGGGCTCCCATGTCCATCCCATTGACCATCGTTAATTGGAAGACCAATGTGCTGCGAACCAGTTATAGGATCACCTCATGCTCTCGCGACTGTGGTGGCTGTGAGCAAGTTTGAGATGTGTCATAGTTTGGTCGGTGATAGAGATTTGGTGGCAGCACAGTGGCTCAGGGGTTAGCACTGCAGCCTCAAAGCACCAGGGACCTGGGTTCAAATCCACCTTTGGCGACTGTCCATGTGGAGTTTGTACATTCTCCCTGTGTCTGTGTGGGTTTTCTCCTCACAGTCCAAGGATGTGCAGGTCAGGGTGGTTTGGCCATGCTAGGTTTCCCCATAGTGTCCCAGGATGTGTGGGGTTACAGGGATGGGATTGGGTCTGGATGGGATGCCCTTTGGAGGTTCGGTGTGGATTCAATGGGCTGAATGGCCTGTTCCCACACTGTAGGGATTCTATAATTAAATAGTAAACTAGATGATGGGCCAAGCCAAGAGAGGATGGTAATGGGAAAAATAAAAATACTAAATGTGAGTCCAGGACAGTGCAGAATCGCTACCATCTGGAAAGCAAAGGAAATTTGGGAAAAGTGAGAACAAACTGAAATTGTGAGCTCAGTGTTGAGGCTAGATGGGCATAGCTCCTTGAGTTTCATTGGAACGCTATGGGAGGTCAAGTACAGATTAGTATGTGGGAGTGAGATACAGGATCAAAATGACAAGTTACAAAGAGTCTGCAGGACCTCAGAGAAAGAGGACTCTCAGTCGGGCAATTTCAGTTTTAAACAATGCTGCGTTACTGTTTATTGGGCAGTACAGAGCATCCTCAGTGATGGACTGGGAACCTCCAGCTTGATTGGCTGCTCAAAGCCCAGTGTGGCTCTTTCTATCCCACCCTCGGGTGGCTGTCCATGTGGCACTTGTATGTTCTCCCCATGTCTGTGTGAGTTTCCCCCGAGTGCTCTGGTTTCCTCCTATGGTCCAGAAATGGGCAGGTTAGGCGGATTAGCCATGGGAAATGCAGGGTTACAAGGATAGGGTAGGGGGAGTGGGTCTGAGTGGGATGTTCTTTAGAGGGTCGGTGTGAACTTGATGGGCTGAATAGCCTGCATCTACACTTTTGGGATTCTATGATTCAGTGTGCAGGTTAGGTGGATTAGCCGTGCTAAATTGTTGTGTAGTGTCCAGGGCTGCGCAGTTTTGGTGGATTAGTCAAGGGAAATGCAGGGTTACAGGGATAGGGTGGGATACTGTTCGGAGGGTTGGTGCAAACTCAGTGAACTGATTGGCCTCTTTCCATACTGTAGGGACTCTAACAGAGTTAAGCTGAGGGTAAAGGAATGTGAGGCAAGTCATTGTGAGACAAGCCATGTTATCCCGACAATGGTGTGATTGAGGGTGTAACTGGTCTAGAAATTGGGTCACATACATTATGACTGAGGAGAGAAGGAGTTAACCAGTAATGTGCCTCTGTGCCTGAATGGCCCTGTATTGGGCCTGGTCTTCCATAAACCTGGTGCACTGGGATCCCTGTGGCTAACTGTCTGCCAGGTCTCACACAGGCTTCTTTCTAAGGTTGCCATGGGAACAACCCAATCTAAATGTGGAGATTTGAGCAAGATCGGGTTTGATAAAGGCAAATGACGGCTTCACCTGTAAGGATTTGTAGATGCCGGTGTTGGACTGGGGTGGACAAAGTTAAAAATCACACAACACCAGGTTATAATCCAACAGGTTTAATTGGAAGCTCTAGCTTTCGGAGCGCTATTCCAACTACCTGATGAAGGAGCAGCGCTCCAAAAGCTAGTGCTTCCAATTAAACCTTTTGGACTATAACCTGGTGTTGTGCGATTTTTAAGTGCCTTGTGGTCCTATTTTCTGGTTTTCAGTTGCACTTCCATAAGCTTTTCTTATTCCATTCCCAGGATGTGTGGGTTGGAGGATTTGAGCTATAGGGAGAGGCTGAACAGGCTGGGGCTGTTTTCCCTGGAGCATTGGAGGCTGAGGAATGATCTGATAGAGGTTTACAAAATTATGAGGGGCATGGATGGGGTAAATAGGCAAAGTCTTTTCCCTGGGGTGAGGGGGTCCAGAACTAGAGGGTATAAGTTTGGGTGAGGAGGGGAAAGATATCAAAGAGACCTAAGGGGCAACTTTTTCACAGAGGGCGGTGCGTGTATGGAATGAGCTGCCAGAGGAAGTGTAGAGGCTGGTACAATTGCAACATTTAAAAGGTATTTGGATGGGTATATGAATAGGAAGGGTTTTGAGGGATATGGGCTGGGTGCTGGATTGGGATATCTGGTCGGCATGGATAGGTTGGACCGAAGGGTCTGTTTCCGTGCTGTACATCTATGACTCTATGTGTAGTGATTGGAGCAGGGCCCAGGTGGATCTCTTTGAGTGTGAGACACCTGATTGAGGTTGTTAACCAGGGCCTATCAGGGAGCCCTGGCTGACAGATATAAACAGGGGATTCAGCGAGTTCCATGGGTTGTGCTCGTGTAAATAAAAGGTGACTTAGTGATGGGATACTGACCTCCTTGGAATTACTTCAGGATCACAGCATCGCTGGCTGGATCCAGCATTTATTGCCCATCCCTAATTGCTCAGAGGGCAGTGAAGAGCATCTCTCCCCTACACCCAAGCTGACAACGAGACAAAAATGTCAGTCTACAATGCCTGCATGGAAGATGACCATATCCCAAAGGATATCCTCTATGGAGAGCTTGCATCCAGGAAGAGACCCTCTGGGCATCCCCAGCTGCACTACAACGACGTCTGCATGAGGGACATAAAAGCACTTGATATTGTTACAGAGTCCTAGGAAAGGCTTGCAGCTGGGGTGGCACAGTAGCTCAGTGGTTAGCACTGTTGCCTTGTAGCACCAGGGACCCGAGTTTGATTCCAGCCTTGGACGACTGTCTGTGTGGAGTTTGCACATTCTCCCCGTGTCTGCGTGGGCTTCCTCCAGGTGCTCCGGTTTCCTCCCACAGTCCAAAGATGTGCAGGTCAGGTGAATTGGCCACGCTAAATTGCCCAAAGTGTTAAGTGCATTAGTCAGGGGTAAATCTAGGATAGGAGAATAAGTCTGGGTGGGTTACTCTTCAGTGGGTTGGTGTGGACCGAAGGGCCTGTTTCCACACTATAGGGAATCTAATCTAATCTGACTGCATGAGATGGAGAAGCACCCTGAACTAAATGCCTCAAAACAGGAGAAAAGAAGCTGATGAACACGCAGCAGACAAGTGGGCACCAAGGAAGGAGTGCAACCACATACAGATGTGATCTGTGTGTGACCGGGACTGTCACTCCAGCATTGGTCTCTTCAGTCACAAAAGACGCTGCTTCAGGGAAGCAGAAAGCTAGAACAATGAGGATGCAACCCCTGGTCAGCCAAATCAGCCTCAAATCAGCTAAAAGTGGTGTTAAATAGGGTGGAGGCAGGTACAATTGAGGCATTCAAGAAGACAGTATATGGTTATTTGGATAGAAATGGTGAGTAGGGTTAGGAGGAGAAGGCAGGAGGAGACTGACAAAAGGTAATAGGACCAGTGCTGACATAGAGGATCGAATGGCCTTCTTCTGCCTGGTAACAATTCTGTGATTCCAAAACAACCACGTTGCTGTGGGTCTGGAGTCACGCGTAGGCCAGACCAGGTAAGGATGGCAGATTTCCTTCCCATAAGGACATCAGTGAACCAGATGGGTTTCACAACAATTGTCTCACGGTCACCGTTAGGCTATTTACTTTTGAGATCTCAGATTGTGTTGATTTCAAGTTTCACCGTCTGTCATGGTGGGGTTCAACTTGTAAGGAAAAGATTATGGAGGTTGTTGTCTGCAAGGGTTACAGGGCTGGATCAGGATGGGGACGTAGATTAAGATAAGCTTACACAAGCAAGCTATGAGCAGCTTTTTTTGTGCTTCTGCAGAAAACCACAATCAGGTCATAAGGCTCGGTGTGGGTTAAGAAGGGGAAAGAGTGTCGCTTTAGCAAAACACATACACAGTTTACAATAGGAGAGGATGTCCGCTAACTGTAAACCACAGACGGTCGTGGTAAGACGATTGAGCTATGTGGTAAAGCAGATACCACACCTAAGGCCAAATAGGGCAAGAAATAAACAAGGGTAAGGGGCGCCAGGAGTGTGAGTAGTGGGAGATGTAAACAGGAGATGGAGCAATGGGAGAAGGAGAGAGAAGAATGCAGATTGGACATATGGCCACGCCAATGAGATAAGTGTGGGAGCAGTAAACGAAGAAGGGATTGTTTAAAATGTTGTGTACTTGTTAAACTCGCGGTGTGTGTGTGACTGCCTTTGTAAACAGTAGACACCACACCCCTCTTGCAAGAGCATAATAAACGATACTACTGTTTCAGATCTTGTCTCGGACTGAAATTATTGAAGTGAGTGTGCTTCGTTTCTCACAAATTTCACGTCAAAGAACAAAGAGAAATACAGCAGAGGAACAGGCCCTTCAGCCCTCCAAGCCTGTGCTCGTCATCATGCCCTAAGTAAACGAAAAAACACTCCTTCTGCCTTTATGTGGTCTGTATCCCTTTTTTCCCCGAGAGTATTTCACTGGAGTTCTGCATTACAAGTCTAATGAGATTACCACTGAGCCCACCAATCCCACCACCCCAGGGCTTGTTCCTGTCATACTAGAGGCTGATAAACAGACACTACCTGGTTGAATAGTGAAAGTGAGTGGGGAATGGGTGATAGCACATTGGCTGCATACCATGGGACTCCACACACTTTACACTCCACCTATTTTAAGCTCCAACCGATGAATACAATAAAATGAAAATGTATCTCGTTCTAGGCCAAGTTAATTTCTGGTCCTACTCCAAATTGGTGCTGTGTCAGCTCCTCCAATAGTTTTGGGAATAATACCAGGTTCTCTAATCCAGTACATTGTCCAGGGATTCTTGTCTGGGTTATACATTTCCAGTCAAGTCTGGGTTGGCTTTGGCTCCACAGCTTCTCTGATTTTTATGACCAGCTGGGAACTGAGCCCGAATGTTTTGATTGCAGTGAATTTTATTTTAAAGGTGTTGCTGTTAGTGACAGAGGAACTGCTTCAGAAAATTAACTTTCTCACTCGGGGGAGTTCCCTATCCCCTTCTCGCATCACAACAATTAGATCCCAGTATGAAAAAAGAAACATTTTGAGGTAAAGTTATGAAATAAAAAGTCGATGCAAATCTTGAACTACTTAACTACTGAAAAGAGTTACAATTGTGTGGAAGAAATGCAGCAACATTGTATTTTAATAGCAGCATTCATAACCTCAAAATGTACCAAAGTACTTTAAGTCAATAACAATCCTTTGAGGTGCAGCCATTGTTGTAATTTAGGAAGTAGCAGCCAATTTGTAGCAATGAGAAGACAGCCAGAGAATTACTTTGGCTGTAAGATAAACATTCACCAGAATCCCCAGCCCCCCACTCTGTTCCCTTTGCTTTTCTTTCATGGACTGTGGGCTTTGCTGACAAGGCCAGCATTTGTTGCCCATCTCTAATTGCCCCTTGAAGTGAGTGGCTGCTCAGCTATTGCAGAGGGCAGTTAAGAGCCAACCACATCACTATGCGTCTGGAGTCACGTGCAGGTCAGACTGAGTGAAGACGGCAGATTTCCATCCCAAAAGGACAATTGTGAACCAGATGGGTTTCACAGCAAGCAATGATCGCTATCATGGTTACCATCATTGAGAAAAGTTCCATATTCCAGATTTATTTGTAAATTGAATTCAAACTCCAAAAGCAGTCGTAATGCGACATGAGTCAGGGTGTCGAGAGCATTATCACAGAATCACTGAAGTGTTACAACAGAGAAGGTCTCATTGTATCTGCACTGGCTCTCTGAGCATCTTGCTTTAGTACCAATCTCCAGTCTTTTCCCCAGTATATTTTGTTTCTATTTAAATAATGATCCAATACTTTCTTGAACACTTGAATCGACTCTGCCACCATCACACTTCCAGTCAGTCCATACGAACACGGTCTCTCTCACATCAAATTTGCTTCTTTTTCAAATTGCATCAATTTGATTCCCTACCGTTTGTATTCCTTTTACAAGCAGAAACAAACTACAAATCTTTTTCCGGCCCAAAGAATACTCTTTGACCATTGAACTTTGTTTCTTATCACTCAGCCGATTTTGAATCCACATTACCACTACCCCTTTGGTTCCATTAGGTATCAATTTTCTCACAAGTCTGTTGTGCTGCACTATATCAACATCTTCTGGAAATCCATGGACATCACATCAACAATGTTACCCTCATCAACCCTCTCTGCTACCTTGGACAGTGAGTCACTTAAACATGATCTCCTTTTCAGAAATCCACACTGACTCTTCCTAAACAGTTTTACCATGTGACTACTAATTTAATACCAAATAATTGTTACTTGAAGCTTGCCTTCCATTAGTGTTAAACTGACTGATGTATAAGTACTGGGATTACTTTTCTAACCTTTGTTTGAACAAAGCTGCCAAGTTTTCAGTTCTCCAGTCTTCTGGCACCTTCCTTGAGTCTAGGCAAGACTGAAAGATTATGGTCAGTGCTAGTGGAACTTCTACCTTCACTTCTTTCCTTGGATGTATCGCATCCAGCCACAATAGCTTGTCAACTGTAAGTGGCAACAGTATCCTCAATTCTTCCTCCTTGTGAAATCTGAATTCTTTCAATGAATGAGTTTCCTCTTCTGTCACTATAGCTCAGGCAGGATCCCCATGTTTAATAAAGACAGGTGCATTGTAGTCGTTTAACGTATCATCCATACCCCTCCCTCTTTTTAGCATTTAATTGGCTTGGCTCCTGCTCTTACCTCTCTTTTACTCTTTTTATGGCCAACAGAGAATTTTGGGACACCCCTTTAAACTGGCAGATAGTCTTTTCCAATTGCTTCTTTGATAATGCTTTCTTATCTCCCCTCTGGAGCTTTCAGTACTCACTGGTATCTCTCCCTGATACCTGCTATAAGCACACTTTTTTCTTCTTCAATTTCTGTCCCCTTTGTCATGCCAGGACCTCTTGATCTGTTTGCTCTACACTGCCCTTTCGAGGGAATATACCACAGTTGTGCCCGAACCATCCCATAGAGTCATAGAGTCAGGCAGCATGGAATCAGACCCTTCGGTCCAACCAGTCCATGCCAACCAAAATCCCAAACTAAAGTAATCCCACCTGCTTGCTCATGGCCCATATCACCACCACCCCTCCCCAAATTTCTCCTATTCATGAACTTATCCAACTGTCTTTTAAATATTGTCATTGTACCCACATCCACCACTTCCTCAGGAAATTCATTCCACATCAAACCACCCTCTGTGTAAAAATATGCCCTTCATGTCTTTTTTTAAATCTCTCCCCTCTCACCTTAAAAATATGCTGCCTAGCTTTGAAATTCCCGCAAGTTAGAGAAAAGGCACCTACCATTAGCGCTGTCTATACCCCTCATGATTTTATAAATCTCTATAAGGTCACCTCTCAACCTCTTACACTCCAAGGAAGCCCATTGCTCAGTTGGTGATCTAGATTAGATTACAGTGTGGAAACAGGCCCTTCGGCCCAACAAGTCCACACCGACCCGCCGAAGCGAAACCCACCCATACCCCTACATTTACCCCTTACCTAACACTATGGGCAATTTAGTATGGCCAATTCACCTGACCCTGCACATCTTTGGACTGTGGGAGGAAACCGGAGCACCCGGAGGAAACCCACGCAGACACGGGGAGAACGTGCAAACTCCACACAGTCAGTCGCCTGAGGCGGGAATTGAACCCGGGTCTCTGGCGCTGTGAGGCAGCAGTGCTAACCACTGTGCCACCGTGCCACCCACAATACACAGACATGGGGGGAATGTGCAAACATCACACAGATAGTCGCCCAAGGTGGGAATTGAACCCAGGATCCTTGCACTATGAGGCATCAGTGCTAACCACTGAGCCACCATACTGCACAAATTGAACTCTTTCAGCTATCAACAGGACAAGACAAGGTAGATAAAGAGAAACTATTCCTACTGGTTGGTAGGACTAAAACTAGGAGCATAGTCTGAGAATTACAGCCAGACCGTTTAGGAGAGATGTTAGGAAGCACTTCTACACACAAAGGATGGTAGATGTTTGGTACTCTCTTCTGCAGTTGGCAGTGGATGCTGGATCAGTTGTTATTTTGAATCTGAGATAGATAAATTTTTATTAAGCAAAGGTATTAAGGGAAATGGGCAGGTATATGGAGTTAAGCACCAGATCAGCCATGACCTCATTAAATGACAGAACAGGTTCATGGGGCTGAAAAGCCTACTCCTGTTCCTATTTTGCAGTTTTTCTTGCCAGTCTTTCATTCCAGTCTATCCAGCTCCATTCTTATCCCTTTGTAATCTGGATTGATCATTGTTGGTTTCCTCCATCACCCCAAGGTTTACCATACAAAGATCACTGTCTCCACAAGGTCTCTCCCACTGACACTTGATCGACTTGGCCCACCTCATTTCCAATAACCAGTTGGAGCAAGTGATTTTTTTCTCCTTACCACTAGCCTTGGCCTCTAGCTTACCAGCTCACTGACATTATCACTGCACCACATTGTTCTTGTCTTTTCCCAAGTCACACCATGCTTGTCCATTGGAGAATGTAGACGGAACATCAGTTCAACAACTGACATTACCTCAGCCAGTGCTGGACTCCTCCATCAGCACCATTCAATCAGAAACATCCTCGTAATCCACCCATCATGGAGTGATCAGCAAATATGACAGCCATTTTGTGTACAGCAAGAAATCCAGAAATATTTGGCTGAAAGACCAATCTTTCTTGGGACAGCACCATGGTTCAGTGGTTAGCACTGTTGCCTGCGAGAGCCAGGTTCAAATCCAGCCTCAGGTGACTGTGTGGAGTTTGCACATTCTCGCTTTCCTCTCACAATCCAAAGATGTGCAGGTCAGATGGATTGGCTGTGCTAAATTGTCCTGTAGAATTGGGATGTGCAGGCCAGGTGCGTTAGCCATGGGAAATGCAGTTACAGGGTAGGGGTGTGGATCTGGGTGGGATGCTGTTCTGAGGGTTGGTTTGGACTCGATGGGCAGTGTGAACTAATTCCACCCTGTAGGCATTCTATGATTTTCCCCATGGCAGATGCGTTTAAGACCAGAGGGCCTAACTTTAAGGTGGGGAGGAAGTGATTTAGAGGAGATCAGAGGGAAGATTGTTTCACCCAGAGGGTGGTAGACATACAGAACATGCTGCCTGAGGGGGTGCTGGAGGCAAGGACTCTCACAATATTTAAGAAGTATCTGGATGAACATTTAAAATGTCAGGGCCCAGTAGGATATGGACCAAGTGCAGGTAAATGGGATTAGTGTAGGTTGGTGTATGTGGTCGGCATACACATGGTGGGCTGAAGGGCCTGTTTCAATGCTGTACGGCTCTAAAACTCAATGACTAATTGACTCAAAATTAACAAAATATCACAAATGACAGTAGCTTATATTTTTGCTGAATATATGTATAGTTTGTTAATTCTCTTCTTGTTATCTCTCTCTGGTCTTCAACCATTCCGCTGTTTGTGCAGAAATCCAACACTTTGCTTGCTTCAATGGCTAATGTGCTCTTGCATTCTGGGATTATGTTTGAACTAGAACTTTACATTTAGATGGCGCCAGTCACACAGCAAAAAATTCCCAAGATGCTTCACAGGAGCATTTACAAAACAAAATTTGACACCAAGCCACATTACAAAAAAAACACATGGGGAGATGATAGCATAGTGGGATTATCACTGCACGGTTAATCCAGTAACCCAGGTAATGTTCTGGGAATCTGGGTTCAAATCCTGCCACAGCAGATGGTAGAATTTGAACCCAAAAAGGAAAATTAGGCATTAATCATCAAATGATGTCCATGAAACCATTGTCAGTAAAAACCTAACTGGTTCACTAATGTCCATTAGGGAGGGAAATCTATCATCCTTACCTGGATTATGTGGTTGACTCTAAATTGTCCTCTGGATGCCCTCATCCTGTGAATGAATTTAAAAGAAAAATGTTCAAAAGCCTGGTGCCAGAAGAGGGGAGAACCATGGTGAGGCTCAGAGAAGGGTTCCAGAGCTCAGGGGTTCCAGTTTTCTGATAGGCATATGCTGCCAATGGTGGAACAATGGACATCGAGGATGACCACAGGCCAGAATGAAAGAAGCACAGGTATTTCAGAGGGATGCAGGGGTGCCTGTGACTATGTACCACAAGATATGGATGGATGACGCCTTGAAGAGGTTTGGAAACAAGCAAGTGAATTTTAAATGAAGGTCATTAAATGTAGATAGAGGTCACTTGGGTGATGGGTGAATGAGATGTAGCCTGTACAATACAGTAGAGGTTTGGGTGAATTAAAGGTTATTAGAAGATGAAAGAGAAGGTTCACTTAATTTTGGGCATGATATGACGTATAAGAAGGGTCACTGGACTCGAAACATTAATACTGCTTTCTGTCCACAAACGCTACAAGAACCGGTGAGTTTCTCCAGCGATTTCTGTGTTTGTTTCAGATCTTAACCATCTGCAGTTCTTTGTTTTATCTGAGGAAGGGTCACTGGACTCCAAACTCTTAACTCTGTTTCTCTCTCCACAGATGCTGCCTAACCTGCTGAGTTTCTCCAGCGATTTGTGTTTTTTGACAGTAGTTGGAGGTTGGCTTTGAGAGAAATCAGAATTCAAGATTTTTCTTTCATTTCAGCTTTTCAAAATCAGCCACAGTCCTGATATTTCATCGCTGAGATGGAAAATCTCTTGTTGACAGAATCAGAACTGTCACCAACTGAAGTCAAATGGTATATTCACATTGTAAAAGCTTTAAGATTGAAGTTAATGCTTGTGAAGTGTTACAATAATTTACTAATCATTCCAGATTTGCTTCAACATTTATTCCAGAGCAGGAGCTACATCCTTTTTCACAGTCCCTGAGTAAATGGCAAGGCAGAAAATTGTTTTGAGTGAAAATTTATTCTACATTAAAGATGAAACATATAATGATATGAATGCCCTTGATCAGCAATATACATTATCTAGACCTGTCTCTACTTGGTATCCACACACTATTACATTTTCATTGCTAGAACTATCATCCTAGTCCTTGAATCAATATTTCTAAGTGATCCTGACCCCTTCAGATGACTTTCTGAAAGAAAACAGAATCCCAGATGTGATCTGAAACTAGCCCTTTGTTTGTTCGAGAAGGAGTTCTTGCCTCCCAGCCATAAAACAATTGCATTTAGTCAGAAGTCACACGCCACCAGGTTATAGTCCAACAGGTTTATTTGAAATCACAAGCTTTCAGAGCACTGCTGTTTGACCCTAACCTAGTGTCAGGTGACTTCTGACCCCAGTCCAACACCATCACCTTCACGTCAAATACTCCAAGATGTGTCACAGAAATAGTCTCAGAGAATCTCTGATATCAAATCATAAAAATGTTACCACAACTTTAGAAATTAACCCTTCTTCCACTCCCTCAGCTGTCAGCTAATGATTCCATTGTTATTCATACTTCCTCTAGACCCAATTTTTTCTTCTATTGATGACTCATTCTCATGTTTTATTTTATTCATTCAAAGGAATGAGCATCACTGGCTGGATCAACATTGATTGTCCATCTGTAATCTCCCAGACAAGTTGGTGGTGAGCTGCCTTCTTTAACCGTTACAATCCCATGGGACATAATGCACTGAGGGAGGGAATTCCAGGATTTTGACCCAGTGACAGTGGGGGAACAGTGATATATTTCCAAGTCAGGTTGGGGAGTGGCTCAGAGGGGAACTTGCAGGGGGTGGTGTTCCCATGTGTCTGCTGCCTTTGTCCTTCTAGATGGAAGTGGTCTGGATTTGGAAGTGGGTTTGGAAATGGCTTATGGAAGGCTCCTTCCTCCAAACCTATCACCAACCATCCCTTAAGGGATGCTTTTCCTTCTGCTCCCTCTGCCTGTTTACTTACAGAGGCAGGAATCATACAGCTTGGAATCAGACCCCTTGACTGAACTCATCCATGCTGACCAAGTTTCCAACCTGAACTAGTCCCATATACCTGCATTTGACCCACATTCCTCTAAACCTTTCCTATTCATGTACCTGTTCAAACGTCTGTAATGGTACCCACCTTTACCACGTACTCTGGCAACCCATTGCATAGTCGCACCACCCTCTGGGCAAAAACGTTGCCCCACAGGTCCCTTTTAAATCTCTCCTGTCTCACCTTAAACCTACGCCCTCTAGTTCTGGACTCCCCTACCTTGGGGAAAAGACTTTGACTATTTATCTTTCTAAGCCCCTCATGATTTTATAAACCTCTATAAGGTCACCCCTCAGCCTCTGACGCTCCAAGGAAAACAACCCCAGCCTATTTAGCCTCTTGTTATAAGTCAAAACCCTCAGTCTTGGTAACATCTCTTTTTGCACTCTTTTCAGATTAATGACATCTTTCCTATAGCAGAGCGATCAGAATTGTATGCAATATTCTAAATATGGCCTTGTCAATGTCCTGTATATCCATAAAATGACATCCCAACTCGTGTATTCAATGCTCTGACTGATGAAGGTAAGCATGGCAAATGTCTTCTCCATCACCCTGTCTACCTGTGATTCCACTGTCAAGGAACTACGTCCCTACACTTCCATATCTCTCAGCTCTTTCCCCTTATCATGAAAAGTCATGCTGTATCTGTGGAGTGTGTCTCTCGGTTTCAGTTTTCCTTGAAGATGATAGTAGGGAAAATGGTGAAGAGCTTGGTGAGAGAGGGAGGGTTAAGATGAAGAAGGAGGAGGAGAGGTTTAGGGAAGGAAGTCCAGAGCTCACATAGCAGAAGGAAGTGGTGGAGTGATAAAAACCAGGTCTGTACACGAGGGCAACATTGGTGGAGAGCAGGCATCATTGAAGCACTGTGGGATTGGTGGAAATAATTCAGATTGGATACAATGAGGCCATGGAGGGATTTAAAAACAAGAGGGAGAACTTAAACAACAGCAGAAATTACTGGCAAAGCTCTTGGCAGCACCTGTGGAGAGAAAGCAGAGTTAATATTCCAAGTCCAGTGATCTATGGGAACAGAGTCACTGGACTTGAAATGTTAACCCTGTTTCTCTCTCCACAGGTGCTGTCAGACCTGCTGCATTTCTCCAGCACTTTCTGTTTTTGTTTCAGATCTTCAGGGTCTGCAGTAATTTATTTTATTTTGCTGAAAACCTAAAGGTGGTGTGGAATTATCACAGAGTAAGCTTATATCCCAATTTCTATTTTATTCCTTTAGGGAAATGCAAGGAAAAGGGGAGGTGGTGCCATAATGTTCATGCCATTATGAAATCCAGCAACCCAGAATAACATTGTACAAAAGTGAATTCAAATCTCGCAATCCATTTCAGTTAATAAATCTGGAATTAAACATCAGTCTCAGTGATGGTGATGTGAACAGCTATCAGCAAAAGACCCATCTGGATTATTAATGTCCTGTAGGGAAGGAAATCTACCATCTTTCATTCCTGATGAAGGGCTTTTGTCCGAACGTCAATTTTCTTGCTTCTCGGGTGCTGCCTGACCTGCTGTGCTTTTCCAGCATCACTCTAATCTAGAACCTTCCATCTTTACCCAGTCTGGCCTACATGTAACTCTAGATTCACAGCAACGTGATTCTAATTGGACTAGGAAGCCACACAGTTCAAGGCACTGAGGGATAGGTAACCAACAGTGACCTTGTATACGTCCCAGGAAAGAGGAAAGCAAAAAGTCATAGCAGTCTGATTTAGGTCTCATCCACCAATGCGGGAACAGCTGACAGATAAACCTTTTCTTAGGCTTGAGGCCTAAGGTCTACAGAAAATAACTGTCCACAGGTCCCAGTAACGTTGAGTTGAAGGGGTGATATAACTTGAATATCTCTCACTTCCACAGGTATGACTGCACTTAGATGTTCTTAGTAACAGAGGTACATGGTACCACACAGAAAATCAAAAGAAAAAGTATTATAACTCACAGAATACATTTTCTGGCCTGACTCACCTTGTCTCCTTGAAATAGAGCTCCAGTACATCAGTGTGTTCCTTCTGAGCAATGGAGACCAGGGTGAGTTGGGGGGAGGTAGGAGTGCCTTGTAGACATGGACAGGAATGTATGTACCAGGAGCGCCTCAAAACTGCTCCACCATTCATTATGATCAATGCTGATCTCATCTCAGCCTTAATTCCACTTTCCTACTTACTCCCCATAACCCTTTAAAGCATTACTAATTAAAAATCCATCTCCTCTCCAAATTGGCTCAATGCCCAAGTTTCTATTGCTCTCCAAAGGAATGAATTCCACAGATTCACAACCATCTGAGAGAAGTAATTCCTCCTCATCTCTGTTTTAAAGCAGTTACCCCTGATCCTAAAACTATGATTTCTTGTTCTGGATCACCCTACAACAGGAAACATCCTCTCCACATCTACTTTGTTAATCCCCTTTAGCCTCTTAGATACCTCAATGAGATCACCTCTCATTCTTCTAAAAAAGCACCTTTTGACTCAGTAAAGGTCATTTAATTTGCAGATTACTGAATATGTAGCTTTAAAACTTGTTAACTCACACTGTTGGTGACCAATGCCATCCTATTTTTTCCTGGCAAATAAAAGAATTAGCCTATGGATTTCCGTTTGGCTTGTATGTCTTTGGTGGGCGGCACGGTGGCACAGTGGTTAGCACTGCTGCCTTGCAGCGCTAGAGACCCGGGTTCAATTCCTGCCTCAGGCGACTGACTGTGTGGAGTTTGCACGTTCTCCCCGTGTCTGCGTGGGTTTCCTCCGGGTGCTCCGGTTTCCTCCCACAGTCCAAAGATGTGCAGGTTAGGTGAATTGGCCATACTAAATTGCCCGTAGTGTTAGGTAAGGGGTAAATGTAGGGGTATGGGTGGGTTTCGGGTCGGTGTGGACTTGTTGGGCCGAAGAGCCTGTTTCCACACTGTAATCTAATCTAATCTAAAAAAACACTGTTGCATTGTGTCAACAGATGGAAGCTCAGGTGCAAATTGACAAATTCATGGGTATCTTGTCTTAATCTGCACAGTTCCTGACAATCCTGCTCTCCTCACTGTCACTATCATCTATGCCGAGTCACAATGAGAACCAGGGTCTAGGCAGGAGGTGATGACACTGTCACACAGGCATCCTCCTCCTTATATCTCTCTCCTCACTGTTTCAACATGGGAAAGTGTCCTGAGGAGCAAGTCACTATGGCAACACCTCACACTTTAAGATCCTTGGCTTGGAGTATATTCTCACCTCCTGCACCGCACATCACTGACACAGTCCATGAGAAACACAGTTACACCAGTGGATAATCAGATAAGGCACCCAACAGCAAATGGGCACTCTGCTAATGGAAACATTCATTTATATTACCCATTTCTTCAGCTTCCAAAAAAGAAGAGTTCTACTTCATTGAAAGAATTCAAACAAGAGCTATCTGCTTTTGTCCTGATATCTCTACAACTCTGCCTGCTCAGTTTAATACCCGATTCCCTTAAAAATTGCTGAAAGGTTACATGATCTGATTCCTGTTTGTGGGACCTTGCTGTGTGCAAACTGGCTGCTGCGTTTCCCACATTAGAAAGGTGACCCTGCTGCGAGAAAGTACTTCACTGACCGCAAAGATCTCTGGGATCATCTGTGGTTGTGAAAGGTGTTCGACAAATCTGAGTCTTTCCTTCTTTTGACCTTGGATGAAAATGCTTCATGGTTTTAAGCTCCCCCCCCCCCCCAACCATCCCACCCCATTCTGAGACTTGTGGGCAGAGGGAGGGACAGGGATCACCATCTAATCATTGCCAAGACTTTCCGGGGTACCTTGCTGGAAATTAAACTCTGTTCTTCCCAGAGTCATCACAAAAGTTAAAGATCTTACTCAGAATGCAAAATTCCCCAATGATTTTAACATAAAGCTCAGAACAGGTTTTGATACTTTCCAAGTATTAGTATTTATTACAATTAATTAGACACTAGCTACAGGCAAACAGTTATAAACTGTAGACATAATACACTCCCAGTTAAAAGCACACACACTGACATACACACACATGCACACACACACACAGACACCTACACATACCAACATGTACACTGACACACAGACACATACATTGACATGTTCACATACCAACAAGCACACTGAAACACAGATGCACACAGACAAGCACACACAGACACACAGACATGCACAAATACGCACAGACATGCACACACAGCCACATATACACACACACACATATATAGAGAACTTAGAGAAGAATCGGCTATGGGCAGACGATGGGAGGCAATTCAATGGCTTCCACCTATGGATTTGCTGCGATAACTGAAGCAGTCCTCAAACACTGAGACCTGGACAATACCAGGCTTGGGCCAAAAGGTGGCATATTACATTCACACCAAACAAAGGCCAAGCAATGACTATCTCTAATAATAACTACTGCACATCACCGTTTAATGGTGTTACATCACTGAATCCCACTAACCCACTATGAATGTCTTGGGGCTACTATTGAAGTGGGCTAACCACATAAACACTGAGAGTTCAGGAGCAGGTCACAGACGGAATACTGCAGCGAACAACTCACCTCCTGACTCCCCAAAGCCTGTCCACCATCTACAAGGCACAAGGAGTGTGATGGAACTTGCCTGGATGGGTGTAGCTCCAACAACACTCAAGAAGCTTGATACTATCCAGAACAAAGCAGTCTGCTTGATTGGCACCACATTCACAAACATATTCTCTCTGCATCACTGACACTCAGTAACAGCATTGTTTACCATCTAAAAGCTGGACCGCAGAAATTCACCATAGATACTTAGACAACACTTTCCAAACCCACGACCACTTCCATCTAGAAGTTCAAGGGCAACAGAGACATTGGAACACCATTGCCTGCAAGTGACCCTCCAAGCTACTCACCATCCTGACTTGGAATTATATCACCATTCCTTCACTGTGTCAGGATCAAAATCGTGGAATTCCCTCCATAAGGGTCAACCTACCGTATGTGGGCTGCAGCGGTTCAAGATGGCAACTCATTCCCCACCTTCTCAAGGGGCACCCATTTATCTCTCCACCCAGGAGGCTCCCAGCCTCATTCCTGATGAAGGGTTCCTGCCCGACACGTCGATTTTCCTGCTCCTTGGATGCTGCCTGACCTGCTGTGTTTTCCAGCCCCATTCTAATCTTGACTCTGATCTCCAGCACCTGCAGTCCTCACTTTCGCCACGGGCAATAAGTGCACCCATTTGATGGCATCTATGTACCATGAATGAATAAACAGAAAAAGTGTGAATCTGTTTATTGTTTCAGAGTTACTGATAAATTACTTACCATATTCCAATGTATGCCATTAAAAAAAATCATAATTATGCTTGGCCACTAGATGTCTCGAATTACACTTTGTTTCACTGTGAATGGGATTATATTTACGAAAGGTTTGCTAACATCTAGTAACAATCCTTTACACTGTATCATCAGCATTTGGATGCTGTTGCCCAGTTGGATATTTGTGGAGCTTTGATTTGTCGATGGAGTGTCAGCTGATTGCTGAGTTTTAATCACACTTACATTTGAATTTAACTTCAAATCACAACAACTTGCCGTTTTCTCATTTCACCCCAAAGCATAAATCAAATACCAGAGTCGCTAGAAACTTAAATGAAGAAAACTATAAATGCTGGAAATACTCAGCAGGTCAGGCAGCATCTGTGGAGAGAGAGAGAGAGAGAGACAAGGCAGTAGGAGCTGGACCATATCCAGGTTTGGGCTGTCAAGTGACATTTGTGCCACAAATACCAGGTAAGGGCCATCTCCAACAAAACAGCATCTAACCATCACCCCTTGATGTTCAATGGTATCTCCATCACTGATTCCCCTAGTACCAACGCCCTGTGGATTACCTTTGACCAAAACTGGTCTGGCCTGGCCATATAACTACACTGGTATAAGAATAGATCAGAGGCTAGGAATCCTGTGGCAAATAATTTCCTGATTCCTCAAAGCTTGTCTGCCCTTTACAGGCACAGGTCAGGATTATCATGGAATTTCCCACTTCCCTGACTGAGTGCAGCTCCAACAGCAATCAGGAAGCTTAATGCCATCCAGTCCAAGGTATCTTGATTGATAACTATTTGTCATCTATAGCACTGCACTGTGACACCCACAATATTTATATGGACTGTGCGATTCAACGTTTGGTCAATAGTAACCTCCATTGCCTTGGTGGTGAGGGATTCAGTGATGGCAATGCCATTGAATGGCAAGAGGCAATGGTTGGATTCTCTGGTTGGAAATGGCCCGGAGCTACAGTTAGGTAAAAACAATGACTGCAGATGCTGGAAACCAGATTCTGGATTAGTGGTGCTGGAAGAGCACAGCAGTTCAGGCAGCATCCAAGGATCAGTCCTCAGATGCTGCCTGAACTGCTGTGCTCTTCCAGACTACAGTTGGCAATCTTTAAGATGCACTGCAACAGCTCACCAAGGCTCCTTAGACAGCACCTTCACAATTTACAACTTCTCCTATCTAGAAGGTCAAGAGAAGCAGATATATGGGTACACCACCACCTGCAAGTTCCCATCCAAGCCATTCCCCATCCTGACTTGGAAATAGATCGCCATTCCTTCACTGTCGCTGGGTCAAAATCCTAGAATTCCCTCTCTAAGGGCATTGTGGGTTAACCTACAGCACATAGACTATAGTAGTTCAAGAAAACAGCTCACCAACACCTTCTCAAGGGACAACTAGGGACTGGTAATGAATGCTGGCCCAGCCAGCGACATCTGTATCTCATGAATGAATAACAAATGTTTGACTTGAATTTGATTATTTCTGAAGAGGAGTCACATTCGAATTGAAACATTAACACGAATTGGACACCGTCTATTAAATCTCCTGTTACATTTCTCTGCCCCATTGAGGATAATTCCAGCTTTTTTTGTGCCTTCCATTAAAAGTGAAGTCTCTGATCCCTCGTCACATTCTAGAAACATGCAAATCGAGAACAGAAATAGACCATTCAGCCCCTCGTGTTTGCTCTATCAAACTCTCAGTGATTTTTATATTCCTCCGAAGGTCTGGTGCCCAGAATGGATAGAATGCTCCCAAACAACACTGAACCAGTGCTTTTAAATCTTTAAAGCATCACCTTTTTTTTGTACCATAAGACATAGGAGCAGAAGTAGGCCATTCGGCCCATCGAGCCTGCTCTGCCACTCAATAAGATCATGGCTGATCTGATAATCCTCATTTCCATTCTCTTGTTTTTTCACCATAATTCTTGATACCTTTACTGATTAAAAATATGTCTACGTCAGCCTTGAATGTGCTCAACCAGTTAGCCTTTACAGCTTCTGTGGTAAAGAATTCTACAGATTCGTTATCCCCGAGAGTAGGAATTCCCTTTCACTGGGCGACCCTTTACTCTGAGCCCTCTGGTTCTAGACTCTCCCACAGGGATTGTTACCACTCTACATCTACCCTGTCATATCTCCTCAGAATCTTGTCTGTTTCAATAAGATCATCTCTCATTCTTCCATATTCAAATAAGTACAAGCCCAACATACTCAACCCCTCCTCATAAGACAGTCCCTCTGTATCTTCTCAGAATTGCCTCCAACACCAATATATCTTTCCCATAATAAGGGGCCTGAAACTTTACACTGTATTCCATTTATGGTCCGGCTAGATTCAGAGAAAAGAGTTCAAATCTCACCTTAAAGGAATTTCATTTCCACGAATCAAATAAATTTAGGATCTAAAAGCCCCTCAGTGTATTCAGGAGATAGTCTCACCATCACTTCCCCAGGCCACTGGGGAGGACACCAAATACTGACCTTAACAGTGCTGCCCATATGAATTATATATTTAAAAATAAATCTTGCCCTGCCTCCTTTTAACTTATTCTGGAGGCTCAAAGGAAACCAGGCAAGATTATGTCAAGGACTCTGCGAAGGTTATGGAGACAATGAATGAAGCAATGGTCATGCGGTCATGTGTTCCTACATTGGCCTGTTTGCAATTCAGGGTGATGCTAATTGAAAGAGCTCCTTTCCTTTACCCAACTGAGGCTATTACAAAGCTTCTCGACTTCTCTCCTGGGCTCAGATGTATATCCTGATGAAGGGCTTTTGCCCAAAACATTGACTTTCCTGCTCCTCAGATGCTGCCTGACCTGCTGTGCTTTCCCAGCACTAATCTAGACTCAGGTGTATAACCCTCAGTTTAAGCCACCACCAGTTGTCTCTCTCTAGCAAGAGAATGGGTCTATGATGAGATCACCTACACTCACTTTAACATAGAATCCCTACAGTGTGGAAACAAGCCATTCGACCCAACAAGTCTGCACCTAACCTCCAAAGAGCATCCCACCCAGACCCCTACCCTACATTTCCCATGGTTAGTACACCTTACATCTTCAACCCTGGATACTATGGGCCAACCCACCTAACTTGCACACCTTTGGACTGTGGGAGGAAACCTATGCAGACACGGGGAGAATGCGCAAACTCCACACAGACAGCCTCCCGAGGCTGGAATCAAACCGGGGACCATGGCGCTGTGAGGTAGCAGTGCTAACCACTGAGCCACCGTGCCACCACAAGCATTCTTGCTCCGAGTTTACCACTCTCCATTCTGCTGGCCAAATTGCATTACTTTGTACAAAAGCAAAAATAAAGCAGATGCCAGAAACAAGAAATAAAATGCTGGAACTACTGAGAATGTTGGGAGACAAAAAGGGAACCTTTCATGGTTGATGTCCCTTCTTTTGTTCATTTTGCTTTTTATCTTCCAACGTTCTTTAAAACCAGGTCACTGTTGGGAGATAGCCACAGTTGGAATGTCAAAAACACAGCAGCCATTTTGCACAGAGTAAACTCTCACTGTGATTGAAAAGGACTGACATCACAGCGAGGGCCACAGTTGAACTATTAACCCTCCCCCTGCCACTCCACCGCCCCCTCCCCAGTGTAGGTGCTGCTGTACTACAATGATGAGGTGACTGCCAGGGTGAATATCGCTCTGCATTGTTGTTGCGACAGAACGAAGATCACCCCTCCCTAACCCCGGGTTGCTCACACATATCTGGCCTAATCTGGCATTTTCACTCCCTTGTTATCGTGCCAAGACTTAATGCCCAACAGAAAAAAAATTGCAATTCATTCAAAGCGAGCAAACTGAAAACGTTTACAGGATCTCGTGAAAGGTCAGATTGTAAACGGCAACTGAATGAGTAGGTTGTGCGTCACATCGCATATAGGTCTCATTAAAATATTAATAGTGTTGCACATAATTAGCATGCCACTTGGAAGCCCTGTACTTTACTCCAGGTTTAGGAACCAATGAGGGCTTAAGTGGAGGAAACTGAGGCCATAATTCAACCTGATCTATACATTTGTTGGAATAACACCTAAATAATAAGAAAGCACCAGAGATAAGTTTTCATTGTCTATGTAATCTCTCATTCCATTTCCTTGCCTTCTCTCACTCCCTCTTCAAATTATTTTATTTGTTGAAGATACTAGTCCCAGCCAAGATACCATTAATGGCTGTGATTTTAACTGATAGGAGCTCTGGAATTCCTTCACTAAAACTCTCTCTCACTCTCTCTCTCTCTCGATTCACCTTTAAGACAATCCTTAAAACTCCTCTTTGATTTGCTTCTGTTCTGCTGTAGCAACATCTCTTGGTTAGAGACAACAAAAAAAACTTCACATGCTGGAGTCTAAGGTAGACAGGCGGGGGCTGGAAGAGCACAGCAACTATCAGGAGGTGGGGAAGTCAATGTTTCAGGTGTAACCCTTCTTCAGGACTGTGGCTGAGTTATGTCCTGCTCCTCAGATGCTGCCTGACCTCCTGTGCTTTTCCAGCACAACTCTAATCTTGACTCTGATCTCCAGCATCTGCAGCCCTCACTTTGGCCTTATGTCAGGTTATGTCAGACCACTGGGATGCAGTGAATGGGGGTGGCGGAGGTAAGTTCACCCTTTATCTGCAGCTCCCCTACACCCACCCCCAGTCCTGAAGAAGGGTTACATCCACAATGTTGACTTCTCTACCTCCTGGTGCTGCCTGAGTAGCTGTGTTCATCCAGCCTCCTGCCCGTCTATACGTAGCAACATCTCTTAGCTAAATCCTGTCATGTCATGTTGCTGTGAAACATTGTGGGAGGATTTATTACACTAAAGGTGCTATAAAGATGCAAACGTTGTTGCTATTGCTGTTTACACACTCTGGCCTTTGAGGCTCGTGAGTTCAAGTCCCACTCCAAAGGCTTTAACACATCATCCAGCTACACCTTTCCCAATGTAGTAGCAAAGGAGTGCTGTGTGAAGTTTGCACATTCTCTGTGTGGCTTTCCTCTGGGTGCTCTGGTTTCTTCCCACAGCCCAACAATCTGCAGGCTAGGTGGATTAACCATGGGAAATGCAAGGTTACAGGGAGAGGGTGGGTAGGATGGTCTTTGGATGACCGATGTGGACTCGATAGGCCGAATGGCCTGCTCTTACACTGTAGGGTTTCTTTGAAGAGCAACAGTTTGAAGAAGAAAAAGGAGAGTTCTCCCTCTGTGTCTGGGGGAAGATTATGGTCATTAATCAGCCTCAGTAAATCAGGCATTAATCCACTGTACCAGTGAGAGATATTTGCTAATCGCCCTGTTATCACACACTGCTTGAGCTGATGGCATTATGGCCTCAGAGGCAGGGACACTAACCACTCCACCACATGAACCTAACACTGTGCCTGTGGGAGATATTTTCTGATGAACCTACGCAGAGATGTTAGTGCACACCTCTGGTGCATGGATGGTGTAAACCTTGCCTGCCTGGTTCAGAGGGAGGAACACTACCATTCAACTGTCTCTGTGGGATTTTAGAGTGTGCAATTGGTTGCCAGATTTCCTACATTACCACGGTGATTACACTTAAAAAACATACTTTCTGCTATTGTGCTTGCATCACTCTTGAACTTCCTGAGGTTGGGAAAGGTGCTATTTCAATGCAGATCTTTCTTCTCAATTCGACCCCACGCTCATTAAATGTTTAAACCTTACTTGACCTGACTGACGTCGACAGCTCTGGTTCAAATCTCTCCTTAGAGGGTTAACCTTCTGTCTCTCAACTTCTAATCGCATCTTTCCCACTGCTCCTGCTCAGAACCTTTGTCCAGTCATTGCAAGTGTGTATGAAAACAGAGAACCGTGCGGATCAGGAGAGATAATTTTGTCCGATGTCTCAGCTCCTTTAATGAGCTATTAGGTTATTCCAGAACACCCACTCTCTTTCCCCATAGTTCTGCAGATTTTTCTATTTTCGTTTTATTTCCCTTTCAGAAGCTGCGATTGAATCTGATCCAAATTCTTGACATCTTTCCTGAGGTGTGGGGACTGGATTTGGACACAATACACCAGCTGGCTAGTGCCTGAAGGTTCAGGTTTTGCTCAGATCGAGAATCCCTGTTGGAAGCCTGAAGTCAGAAACTGACACGGTGTGATCCAAGGCAATTATCCTCATTGTCTTAGTAAGATTGACATAATCAGAGCCAGCTAGGTAAAAACATGGACTGCAGATGCTGGAAAACAGATTCTAGATTAGAGTGGTGCTGGAAAAGCACAGCAGGTCAGGCAGCATCCGAGGAGCAGGAAAATCGATGCTTCGGGCAAAAGCCCTTCATCGGGAATAGAGGCAGAGTGCTTGCAGGGTGCAGAAATAAATGAGAGGGGGTTGGGGGTGGGGAGAAAGTAGCAAACAGTACAATAGGTGAATGGGGGTGGGGATGGAAGTGATAGGTCAGAGAGGAGGGTGGGGGAAGGTAGCTGAGAGTAACAGCTTCAGGGCAGAGGAAATGACCTGGGAGTTGCAGTGGGAGAGGGACTCCCTGAGATTCTTGTAGGGAGCGTAGGAAAACTTCTTCAAGGTAGGCGTCCTTGCAAGAGGATTTGCAAGGATTCGTGCTCCTCGGATGCTGCCTGAACTGCTGTGCTTTTCCAGCACCACTCTAATCTATAATCAGAGCCAGCTACTGCCAACACCCTTCGCTAATGCACAATCAGCTTCAGTTGTTAGAGACCCTTACATGTGGAGTAGTATTTATGTATCTGTGTATTATCTGTGAGTTCATTTACATGTTTATCTAATAACTTCAAAGCTTGGCTCTTCTGATTAACCAATGAAACACAATACGGAGAAAGTGAGGACTGCAGATGCTGGAGATCAGAGTCAAAAACTTGCATCCGAGGAGGAAGAGAGTCGACAGTATGATCATAAGCTCTTCATCAGGAATGCTGCCTCTCCGGCTGTGCTTTACCAGCACCACACATTTTGAAAATGAAACACAACAGTTTGATATGATTAATAACACTTATTTACAGAGTACACCGCATGGTCCTTACATGTCTCGTTCTCCAATTCAACCACCCACCGTACACAGATTCCCCACTTCATCTCTGATTGGATTAGTGGGTCATTTTACTCCTTCCTCAGAATTATCTTGAATGGGGTAAACTGCTACAAGTTACCTGCAGATATCTACTTGTCTGTCTATATTTGCAGGTTATGCGTGTGAGTGATACAACATGTTTATTTGTAAAGTTGTCAGATTGTGTCAATGTATAGGCATGTGCAGGTATGACCATATGAGCATGTGTGAATATGTGTCAGCACGTCAGTGTTAGATTGTGAGCATGTATGTGAGACTATAACTGCGTTTGTGAGATTGTGAGTGCTTGTGTGAGACTGACAGAATGTGTGAGCGAGATTGCGTGTGTGAGACTGTGATTATGTTTGCGAGATTGTGTGTGTGTGAGACTGTGTGTGAAGCTCTGAGTGTGTGTGAGGTTGTGAGTATCTGTGAGCTTGTGCGTGTGTGTGTGAGACACTACAAGCATGTCTGTATGAGACTGTGAGTGTGTGTGTGAGACAGAGTGTGTGAGATTGTGAGTGTGTATATGAGACTGAGTATGTATGAAACTGTGAGAGTGTATGAGAGATTGTAAGTATGTCTGTGAGATTGGCTGAACCTGTGTATGCGTGTTTGTGTGCCTGTGAGACTGAGTGTGTGTGTGAAATTTTGCATGTGTGTCTGTGTGTGTCTGTGTCTGTGTACGTGTGTGTATGAGTTTAAATGTCTGTGTGTATGAGTGTGTCTGTGTGTGTTCTATATGTGTGTGTGTTTATGTGAATATGTGTGAGACTGAGTGTGTGTGAATGTGTGTGTGAATGCGTGTATGACTGTGTACCGTATATGTGAATATCTGTGTGTGTGTATGTAAATGTGAAAGTGTGTGTGCGTGTTCTATGTACATGTGTGTGAATGTGTGCACGCATGTGTGTGCGTGCTGTGTATGTGTGTGTGCATGCATGCATGTGTGTATCTGTGTGCGTGTGTGTGAGTGAATCTGTGTGTGTGTGTGTGTGTGAGTGAATCTGAATTATGGAATCCCCATTGCATCCTGCCTGGCCTCAAGTCAGATCAGTAAAAAATCTTCTCCTTTCGACTTAAATTTGGATTTTGTTTTGGAGAGCCCATGTGAAATGTGAATGGTGGCAATTCTCGAGTTTATCTCCAGTGGAGGTCAGATCGAATGCTGTTACATCCAAGTTTTGCCAAGGAACAAGAAGGTAGTGATCTGAAATATTTGCCTCTTCTTGTATTGATGCGTGACCTGCTGTGTGTTTCAATTATATTCTGTTTATATTCCTTGAAAATTAAATCAGTCCCATCAATGCACAATGATTTCCCTAATTAATATTCTACATTTCAGTTTGGTACAACCTAGTTTATACATTCTCTGGTGAACTATTTATTGGTGGTAATAGCAGAAAACAGTGGACAGGTGTGGACTTGTTGGGCCGAAGGGCCTGCGTCCACACTGTAAGTAGTGGGCGGCATGGTAGCACAGTGGCACAGTGGTTAGCACTGCTGCCTCACAGCGCCAGAGACCCGGGTTCAATTCCCGTCTCAGGCGACTGACTGTGTGGAGTTTGCACATTCTCTCCGTGTCTGCGTGGGTTCCCTCCGGGTGCTCCGGTTTCCTCCCACAGTCCAAAAATGTACAGGTTAGGTGAATTGGCCATGATAAATTGCCCATAGTGTTAGGTGAAGGGATAAATGTTAGGGAATGGGTCTGGGTGGTTTGTGGGTCGGTGTGGATTGGTTGGGCCGAAGGGCCTGTTTCCACACTGTAAGTAATCTAATCTAAAACAATCAATTGATCTTTCAGATGGAACTCAGCTCTGTGGCGGGACCACAGTCCCAGGAGTTAGATTAGATTAGATTAGATTACTTACAATGTGGAAACAGGCCCTTCGGCCCAACAAGTCCACACCGCCCCGCCGAAGCGCAACCCACCCATACCCCTACATTTACATTTACCCCTTACCTAACACTACGGGCAATTTAGCATGGCCAATTCACCTGACCTGCACATCTTTGGACTGTGGGAGGAAACCAGAGCACCCGGAGGAAACCCACGCAGACACGGGGAGAACGTGCACACTCCACACAGTCAGTCGCCTGAGGCGGGTATTGAACCCGGGTCTCTGGCGCTGTGAGGCAGCAGTGCTAACCACTGTGCCACCGTGCCGCCCAGCGTTGGAGTTGATCAGCAGAAATGGCAGAGTTGTTCATCATTGACCTGCTTCACTTGAACAAAGTTTGCATTTCCTCTTTCCGATTTACAATGCTTTTTGTATCACAATCATCATGTGATGTGATACAATGTTATTCAACATTGTGTTCAGATTCCTTGCAAATTTTCGATCAACAATCTTAGTGAATGTGCTAATAGACAACGTACACACTTGTGTAAAAGACAAAAGTTTCATATTTTGGCAACAAAAGTAAGAACATCAAATAAGACAAGCAGCACAAGTATTGAAAAAACTGAAACAAAAACAAAAATTGCTAGGAAAGCTCAGCAGGTCTTTAAACATCTGTGGAAAGAAATCAGAGTTATCATTTCAGGTCCAGTGACCGTTCCTCAAATGTGAACTCTGATTTCTCTCTACAGCATATGTATTTAAGTGGAGTCAAGGAGCAGAAAGATCTGAAGATCTGAAAATATAAATCTCTAAAATAGCACTGCAGGTTAATAAGGTGGTTAACAAAAAGCAAGCCAAGTATTATGATATATTTTCAGAGGGATAGAATTAATAAGTAGATAAAATTTACTACAATTGTGTTGGACATTTTGTACAGTGCATTTGCAGCCCTTTGTTCAGTTCTGGTTGGCAGTTATCAAAAGGACATAAAGGCACTGAAAAGAGTAAAAAAGTGAATGATAGTCAGATTAAACTGGAATGACAACATAGTTCCACTTTTCATTAGAGAGAGACAATGGTCAGTGGTTTAACCTGAGGGTCACACAGCTCAAACAAAGAGGAAGCAGGAGAAAGAGAATTTTAGACTGAGATCAATCTGAGCAATGATAACAGCAGCAATGCAGGAGGCACGGTGGTTCAGTGGTTTAACACTGCCTCCTTATTGTGCTAGGGCCTGGGTTTGATTTCTGCCTTAGGTGACTGTCTGCGTGAAGTGTGCACATTCTCCCTGGGTCTGAGAGGTTTTCTCTTGGATGCTCTGATTTCCTCCTGCAGTCCAAAGATGTGCAGGTCAGGTGGATTGGCCATGCTAAATTGTCCTGAGACATCCAGGCACGTGTTAGATAGAGTACGATGCACATAAAAGGTTGGTGTAGACCTGATGGGCCAAATGGCTTCTTCCTGCACTGTAGGGATTCTATGAAGAGAGTGAACTTATGGATAAATAGTGGTGACAGCATGAACTTTTATTTTCTGCAATCACTTTTAATGAGGTACATTATCAAATACCTTCTGGAAATCCAGTACATCCACCAGCTCCTTCTTACCCACAGTACATGTTATTTCTTCAAAGCACCCCAAAGAATTGCTCAAACATGATTTTCCATTCATAAAATTGACTCTGCCTGATTACCTTGAACTTATCCAAATGCCTTGTTATAACTTCTTTGATCATAGTTTCTGGCGATTTCCCTATGATAGATGTTAAGCTAACTGCCTGGTAGATAAGTATATTTTACTTAATAGAAGATTTACATTTTTTGTCTTCTAGTCTAATGATACATTCCCTAAATCTAAGTAGTTTTGGAAGATTACTCAGTGCGACTCTTGTGATTTTGCAGAGTTCTTCCTTTCCTTCCATTCTCTGATTCAGAATATATAGGATCAGAATTAGGCCATTTGGCCGATTGACCCATTCACAGCTATTTCTGCCCTGTTACCCTCTACAGTGAAGGCTGATGCAAAATACCTCTTTAATTCATCTGTCATCTCTTTAGTTTCCATTATCAATTCTCCAGACTTCTTTTCCATGGGACTAACATTAGGTTCACTCTTTTCTTTCAAACATTTTATAGAAGCTCTTACTATCTATTTTTATATTTCTGGCTTGCTTTTACTGTAATTTTCTCTTTTTTTTTAAAGTAACGTTTTATGGTTTTTTCTGTATGTTGCCTAATCTTCTGACCTGCCACCTGACTCTGAATGACAATGTTTTTTATGTTTGCAGCAATATGTTCAAGAGGTTGCTGGATAAATGCACAAGGGACAGATTAACTCAAGGAAATGTTGCTAGAAGGATGTGGGAGGAGGCTGAGGGGAGAATCAACACCAGCATGGGCTGATGGGCTGAATGGTCAGTTTCTCCATCAACCTATAAGTGAGTTCAGAAACAAGGCACAGCTCTATAGAGTCCAGGTTAGATCGCACTTGGAATATTGTGTTCAGTTCTGGTCGCCTCATTATAGGAAGGATGTGGAAGCTTTAGAGAGGTGCAGAGGAGATTTACCAGAATGCTGCCTGGACTGGAGGGTATATCCTATGAAGAAAGGTTGAGGAAGCTAGGGCTTTTCACATGGGAGTGAAGAAGGATGAGAGGTGACATGATAGAGGTGTACAAGATGATGAGAGGCATAGATAGAGTGGATAACCAGAGACTTTTTCCCAGGGTGGAAATGGCTACCGTGAGGGGTCATAATTTTAAGGTGATTGGAAGAAAGTTTAAGGGAGATGTCAGAAGTCGGTTCTTTACACAGAGAGTTGTGGGTGCAGTGGTGGTAGTACAATCAAAGACATTAGGGACATTTAAGTGACTCTTGGACAGGCACATGGATGATAGTAAAATGAAGGGTATGTAGGTTAGTCTGATCTTAGAGTAGGGCTGGCAGAACATGGAGTGCTGAAGGGCCTGGACTGTTCTATGTTCATGCTGCCCGCACAAAACATGGGAGAATATACAAAGGACAACTCTGAAGGAAAGAATCATGAGGGAGCAATTTTTAACCTTTATAGTGACTGTATAATCAGAAAGTGGAATTTCCATCTGATTTGTATCAATTATTTCTGAATGTTAGTTTGAGTGCAGAATATGAATGACACTAATTGGATTGAAGCCTGCTCATAGTGAGTCGGCTGGTTTCAATCATGCCATAAACTGACACATTGGATCACCCTAACTCAGCATCCTCAAAGGGCTCTTGTGGTACACTTGTGGCATCCTTATGTCCGAATCAGCAGGCCAGAGTTCAAGACCCACCTGCTTCAGAGAAAGTGCAAAAGCATCCCTGAAAAGGTGGACTGGAAAATATCTTCAGTATCGTCAGATACTGAAGCAGTCCACACCCAAATGCAGCAAAAACCTGGATAATATTATTCCATACAAGTGGCAGGAAATGGCCATTTCCAATAAGGGACAATCTAACTTTTGATCCTTGCCAATTAAATGGCATTGCCAGGACTGAATCCCCAAATATCTACAATCTATGGGTTACTATTGAGTAGAAACTAAACTGGTCCAGCCATAATGTGGCAACAAGAGAATATCAGTGGCTGGGAATTCTGAGGTGGGTAACTCCCCCCTTCTGACTCTCCAACGTCTATCCGCCATTGGCAAAGCACAAGTCAGGAGTGCGATGGAATGCTCCCCATTTGCCTGGATGGTTTTCACACCAACAACACTCAAGAAGCTTAACACCATTCAGGACTCAGCAGGTCTGGCAACATCTGTTGGGAGAAAATAAAGTCAATGTTTGAGTCCAGTGATCCTTCACTGGACCTGAAAAGTTAACTCTGCTTTCTCTCGACAGAGGCTGCCAGGCCTGTTGCATTTCTCCAACAATTCCTGTGCTTTTGTCACAAAAATGTAAGTTATTTGGACTGTATCTTGTGATGTTTGTATGACCTTGCTGACTGCAAATTGGCTGTAGCTTTGTCAGTGATTTCACCTCGAACTTTCTTGTTTATCTGTGAAGCATTGCAGAAAGCCCCCCTCTCAACATCCTGACCGTTACTGCTGATCAGAAGCTGACCGTACTAACTATATAAATACTATGACTACAACAGGAGGTCAGCGCCTGAGAATTCTGTGGTGAGCTACCCACCTCCTGACTCCCCAAAGCCTATCCACCATCTACAAGGCACAAGTCAGGAGTGTGATGGAATACTCCCCACTTGCTGGATAGGGGCAGCTCCAACAACACTCAAGAAGCTGGACTCCATTCAGGACAAAGCAGCCCACTTGATAGGCATCACATCCATCAACCACTCCCTTCACCACCAACACTCAGTTGCAGCAATGTAGGATGAAGCTGTTCCTTTAACAAGGCTATGCTGTCCTTGGTTTTTTTTTCAGAGAAGTCATAAATGACACAGATTCAGAAAAATCTGGGCTTGGAGGGTTTTTCGGGCAATTTGATAATAGCTAACAGATACTGCCTCAGGAAACAGGCTTTTAAGTAAAAAATACATTTGCGCAATGAAAGGGGTGTGGCCAGTTCTCCCAGCTCAGCTTTACTCTGGTTTGGTTTGGATTTTAATGGTAATGATGAAAAAAGCTGCAAGACCCAAAGAATCCTTAGAAGAGTATAAAGGCAGTAGGAGTATACTTAAGAGGGAAATCAGGAGGGCAAAAAGGGACATGAGATAGCTTTGGCAAATAGGGTTAAGGAGAACCCAAAGGGTTTTTATGACTACATTAAGGACAAAAGTGTAACTAGGGAGAGAATAGGGCCCCTCAAAGATCAGCAAGGTGGCCTATGTGTGAAACCACAGGAATTGGGGGAGATACTAAATGCTATTTTGCATCAGTATTTACTGTGGAGAAGGACATGGAAGATATAGAATGTAGGGAAATAGATGGTGTCATCTTGACAAATGCTCATAATACAGAGGTGCTGCGTGTCATGAAATGCATAACAGTGCATAAATCTGCAGGACCTGATCAGGTATAACCTAGAACACTGTGGGAAGCTAGGGAAGTGATTGCTGGGCCTCTTGCTGAGATATTTGTATCATTGATAGTCACAGGTGAGGTGCTGGAAGACGGGAGGTTGGCAAACATGGTGCCACTATTTAAGAGAGGGGGTAAGGAAAAGTCACAGAACTATAGACCGGTGAGCCTGACATCAGTGGTGGCAAGTTGTTAGAGGGAATCCTGAGGGACAGGATTTACATGTATTTGGAAAGACAAGGACTGATTAGGAATTGTCAGCATGGCTTTGTGCGTAGAAAATCATGCCTCACAAACTTGATTGAGTTTTTGGAAGAAATAACAAAGAAGATTGATGAGGGCAGAGCAGTAGACTTGATGTATATGGACTTTAGTAAGGCGTTCGACAAGGTTTCCCATGGGAGACTGATTAGCAAGGTTAGATCTCATGGAATACAGGGAGAACTAGCCATTTGGCTACAGAACTGGCTCAAAGGTAGAAGACAGAGGG
>NC_057735.1:4859345-4862578 GCF_004010195.1 Chiloscyllium plagiosum
CAGGACCTATACACTTAATGGTAAGGTCCTGGGGAGTGTTGCTGAACAAAGAGACCTTGGAGTGCAGGTTCATAGCTCCTTGAAAGTGGAGTCGCACGTAGATAGGATAGTGAAGAAGGCATTTGGTATGCTTTCCTTTATCGGTCAGAGTATTGAGTACAGGAGTTGGGAGGCCATGTTGTGGATCTACTGGACATTGGTTAGACCACTTTTGGAATATTGTGTGCAATTTCAGTCTTCTTCCTATCGGAAAGATGTTGTGAAACTTGAAAGGGTTCAGAAAAGATTTACATGGATGTTGCCATGGTTGGAGGATTTGAGCTATAAGGAGAGGCTGAACAGGCTGGGGCTGTTTTTCCTGGAGCGTCGGAGACTGAGGGGTGACCTGATAGAGGGTTTATAAAATCATGAGAGACATGGATAGGATAAATAGACAAAGTCTTCTCCCTGGTGTTGGGGAGTCCAGAACTAGAGGGCATAGGTTTAGGCTGAGAGGGGTAAGATTTAAAAGGGACCTAAGGGGCAATGTTTTCACTCAGAGGGTGGTGTATGTATGGAATGAACTGCCAGAGGAAGTGTGTGGAGGCTAGTACAATTGCAACATTTAAAAGGCATCTGGATGGGTATATGAATAGGAAGGATTTAGAAGGATATGGGCTGGGTGCTGGCAAACGGGACTAGGTTAGGTTGGGACATCTGGTCGGCATGGACGGGTTGAACCAAAGGGTCAGTTCCCATGCTGTACATCTCTATGACTCTATGATTCTAAGCAGGTCCAGGCTGCTACTCTCTCTCTGACATCTCTCCTGTAAGACCCTGTGATTGGTTTTACCTTTTGTGTCAAGGGGCGTTTATGGGGATTGTTGCAGGTATTTGGAACAGCATCATTAAGTTAGGATGATCTGTTGAGTTTTCAGATAGGTTAAGTTATTTGGTATTTTGTTTCTGTTGTTTTTGTTTCATTCAGTAATCTTGTAAATGAATTCTGTTTTCTTCAAATCTAAATGGTTTGACCAACAGCATCCCTCTGGAATATACATGTTACACCTGCTTAAAACAACTAGAAAAGTTAGGGTCTGGACTACCTTAATGAAATGTTGTGAGGGGTCTGGCCTGGTCCATAACAAATGTGTGCTATCTACATGATGCACCACAGAAATTCATCAAAAATCCTTTGACCGCAACCACTTCCATCGAGAAGGACAAGGGTAGCAGATGCATGAGAACTCCAACCCCTGCATGTTCCCCTCCAAGCCACTCATCATCATGACTTAGAAATAAATTACTGTTCTTTCACTGTCACTAGGTCAAAATCCTGAAACTCCCTTCCTAATGACATTATGGGTATATCTACACCAAATGGACTGCAGCGGTTTAAGAAGTCAGTGCAGCACCACCTTTTCAAAGGGCAACTAGGGATGAGCAATAATTCTGGCCCAGCCAGTGGCATCCACATCCAACAAGTCGATTAAAAGTCACCTTCCTTATTCATTCACAGGATATGTGAGTCACTGGCTGAGCTAATATTCATTGCCCTTCCTGAACTGCCCTTAAGAAATTGAGCTACCTTCTTGAACCAATACAGTCCATGTGCTGCAGGTAGATCCACAATGTCATTAGGGAGGGTGCTACAGGATTTTGACCCAGTGACACTGAAGGAACGGTGCTATGTTTCCAAGTCAGGATGGTGAGTGACTTGGAGGGGAACTTGCAGGGAGTGGCCAAGTAACTGTTGCTGTTGTCCTTCTCGGTGGAAGTAGTCTTGGGTTTGGAAGGTGACCTCTTCAGGACAATTGTAAGAGTGCCAAATTTCAATAGTCACAACAACATACTCCACAGGAGAAAAGTATGATGATTGGTTGGCAAGTTGATTCTGATTGGCCTAGTCATTGCCACAGTAATGGAGAAGTGGGGAATGAGTAACTGAGTAATTAATGCTGAACCATGGAAGAATCAAGTAAGGGTAGGCCATTTGACTCTTCCAAGGCACTTTGTCATTCAATAAGCTCAAGGCTATCACAACTACACATTCCCACATTATCCCCATAAGCCCGGAATGCTTTTGTATCAAAACATTATTGGTCTCATTCTTGCGTGTACTCAGCAAGTGCACATCCACTGGTCTGAGGGGAAGGAATCCTGACGTTCATGACCTGTTGAGCAAAGAAATATGTCTTCATCTTGATACTAAGTGACTGACCCTTTATTCTTCCATAGCCTTGGATTAGTTAGTGATAACTAGACAAAAGTTGCTGTGAATCCAGAAACTACTGGACATTTGGTGACAACAGGATGAGAATCTGGATTGCTTTTCTTTGTAAGATTTCGGTGATAATTTCATCGCAGCTTTTGCATTGAGGGCATTAACAGTCAACCTGAGAGTGTGGAACTGGAGTTACGTGTAAGCTGAAATAATGATGGCAGGGTCCCTTTCCATCAGTCGATTAGCCGATCAATCTTAGAAACAAATGGCAACATTTGTATTCATGAGTTCTGGTGCCAGATGATAAATCATCAGATTTATTGAATTCAAAGACATTGAATTCTTATCTCTGCTTAGCAGACACAATCTGATAATGTTAGGGTTCAGAAAGAAGACCATTCTGCCAATTGTACCTATGCTAGCTTTTTAAAAGAATTATCTAATTATTTCCACTCCCTATCTCTTTCCCTATAACACTCCCTGCATATTTTCATTCCTACAACAATTTATCTAATTTCCTTTTGGAAGTGTCTTGTGTATTTGCTACCACCATTTTTCACAGATCAGTACAAATCATTCTGTAAAAAAAAACGTATCATTTTGTCTCCTTACTCAGTGAGTGTAATGATTGGAACCATGGACAGGTGGAGACTATGAGATTGTTGACTGGGGTTATTAACTATGGACCGATCAGGGAGCCTTGGTTGACAGATACAAACAGGAGATTGGCTGCCTTAGAGTGGTCGGAAGGTGGGAGGGATGGGGGCTTGCTGGGTCTGTATTGTCTGCACTTTTGTATGTAACAGTACTGTCTAATGTACAACTGTCACTGCTGTTGTCTCCTTATATCTTTGTGAAACTGGGATTTGAGGTTTGTCCTCATGTCCCTGTAAACTGTTTGAATGGTAGGGTTTGGGGCCTGGCTTTGCTGCTCCTCTCCCTTGTAAAATTGCTGTCTCTTGTATGCAGCTGTAAATCTAACTGTTTGTTGTAAACTGTTTTTGTAATTTGTTTAATAAAATAAAAAAAA
>NC_057735.1:4863315-4880246 GCF_004010195.1 Chiloscyllium plagiosum
GAGGTGGGGAACCTTTTCATGTTGGAAGGCCGCATTATGTTAGTTGTAATCTAATAAGGCCGCATCTAAGAAACTTCAATTATATGTTCTTCAAAATTCACATTATTTTGTGAAAGTCCAACTACTATGTACTAACTACCTAAAAAAAAATGACAAACAGGAGATTCCTGGTCATAAACAGGTCCAGGCAGCGGACCGTGGAGGGGGTTGGTAGGGCCGACTGCCGCCCCTCTTCTGTGGGCAGTGTCTCTGGAGAAGGAGCACGCGGTGTCCACCAACACGCTCGAGATTTTCAAGGAAAGGTGGGTGCCGCAGGGAGTGGAGTGTATTATTTCCCCCTCTCCCTCCAACTGATTTAATCCCTGCCCTTCCCTTCACTGTTTGATCACATAGCATTGGCCTTTGATGTGAGGGGCACTGCTTGTCACTGGCCGGCATTTCCTTTCTTCCTGATGGTGGAATATAAATAAAGATTTACACACTCATTGTTCTTCACCTGCACAGACATGACATGGATGCTGGGAAAAATAAACACTACCGCCTAAGGGGAAAATCAACAAAAATATATAAACAGGAAACATCCTGAAAAAAACAGTTTAGGAGTGTTAGGGGTTCTGTTCACTCTGAGAGCTGGCTCTGAGGGAGCTGGATCAGTGGTGAAGGACTCTCCTTTTTGTGTAAGGGAGGGGCCTGACCTCTGTGAAAAAAAAATAGGAGATTCAGAAGGTCACCTCGCTCTAGAGACTGGGCTCTGAGCTGGCTGGTCAGAGTCCATGTAAATAAAGGGTGACTTGGTGAGGGGACACTGGGCTCTGTGCAGTTATTTCATTTGGTAATTCATTTCCATTCTTTGGTCCCCAATGTTTCTGCCAGTGAGATCAGATTCTCCTTGTTCAGTCTATCAAAACCTTTCATGATATTAACATCAGTATCATATCTCCCAATGGAGGAGAATAAGAACAGGGTGCTAAATGTATCTATCAAACATTTGTGCGTTCTATTAAGCATCAATCTCAAAATGAACAATCAAAGAGAATGATCTCTTGTTAATGCATTAAATGTATTCCTTTTTCATTGAATTGTTGCCTGAAGCAAATGGCAGCCCAGGGCCATACTAGGAATTCACTCCTTTACTGATTATAAAACAAAGTTCTTTGTTAACGCAAATTCATATTTGATGAGTTTTGCAGTGAGTATGGGTGAACTGAAATTTCCTATGAGTTCAGCTCTTGATGTGTTCTGTAGGGAGGTTAACTCTTTTGGTTTACATTGATTAGATTACTTACAGTGTGGAAACAGGCCCTTCGGCCCAACAAGTCCACACCGACCCGCCGAAGCGCAACCCACCCCCCCCTACATTTACCCCTGCACCTAATACTAAGGACAATTTAGCATGGCCAATTCACCTGACCTGCACATGTTTGGACTCTGGGAGGAAACCGGAGCACCCGGAGGAAACCCACGCAGACACAGGGAGATTGTGCAAACTCCACCACAGTCAGTCGCCTGAGGCGGGAATTGAACCCGGGTCTCTGGCGCTGTGAGGCAACAGTGCTAACCACTGTGCCACCGTGCCGCCCACTGTCACTGAAGTGTTTCACATGAAAAAAAAACTTGAATACAGTGAGTATTAGAACATTGAGTGCAGGATTTACGGGTCATTAATATTAATAACCAGACATCAGAGAAGCTGCACCAATGATGATAGGGCATGGAGTTCAAGAGCAAGGAACTGAACTTGGTATAAGACCCTTCTCAGACTCATATGGAGAATACTCGTGGACATCACCTTATTATAAAGATGTGAATGCATTGGAGAGGCTGCAGAAGTCATTTCCAAAACTGGCTCCAGGGATGAGAAACTTTTGTTATGAGGAGAAATTGAAGAAGTTGAGAGTGTTCTCCTGGCAGAGAAGAGGGTTGAGAGCAGATTTGATCCAGCTTTTCAAAATTATGAACGGGCTCATTAGAGTAGATAGGAAGAACTTACAAAAGCAACAAGAAAGAGAGGACATAGATTCAAAATGATCTGCAAAAGAAGCAAGGGTGATGTGAGAAAATAATTTTTCATGCAGTGAATAGTTAGGATGTGGAATGCACTGCCTGTGAAAGTGGAGGAAGAGATCCCATTGAGATGGAAATAGCATGCAGAGAAGGGAGGAAAGGCAGGAGATTGGCACTTGGTTATGATGCTCGTTTGAAGAGTTGATGCAGGCAAGATGGGTTGAATAGCCTCCTTCTGTGCTATGGGTCTAGATTAGAGTTGCGCTGGAAAAGCACAGCAGGTCAGGCAACATCTGAGGAGCAGGAAAATCAGCGTTTTGGGCAAAAGCCCTTCATCAGGAATCTCTCCAGGGTGGAGAGATAAGGTGGGGGGGACGCTGGGGAGAAGGTAGCAAAGAGTACAATAGGTGAATGGGGGTGAGGATGGAGGTGATAGGTCACAGAGGAGGGTGGGCGAAGGTAGCAAAGAGTACAATAGGTGAATGGGGATGGGGATGGGCATCCTTCTGTGCTGTAACAATTCTATGATGATCCAGTCGAAAGAACAACATTTTGCATCAGGAGCAATAGTTTCACAAATCTGTTGTCAACTACATCATTACTGTTTAAATCTTATGGTTTATGGTTACTGAGACCTGTGCTGCTGGAAACATGTTATCCTGGTTTACTCTACCGAAGTTGCAGATGATTATAAACACCTTAATCAAATCATCCCATAACCATCTCTGCTCTACAAATCAACTTCTCCAACATCTGTACATAACTGAAGCTCTGCACCCCGGTTTAATTTAAGTAAATGTCCTCTGCACCAGCTCCAAAGCCTTGACATCTTCCTTAAAAAGGGACCTAGGTTACAACCTTTTCACACAGAGAGTGGTGCATGTATACAATGAGCTGCAAGAGGAAGTGGTGGAGGCTAGTAAAATTACAACATTTAAAAGGCATCTGGATGGGTATACGAATAGGAAGGACTTAAATGGATTATGGGCCAAATGCTGGCAAATGGAATGAGATTAATTTAAGATATCTGGCCGGCATGGATGTGCTGGACTGAAGGATTGGTTTCCATGCTGTATGACTCTATGACTCTGCAAAATGGGAGTGGGATTGGACGCAACAACTGGACTCAATATTATTGCTGAAGCCAAAGAAATGGTTCATAAAATTTCAAAATAATTTTCTTGCTTTTGTATTTGATATCTCTTCTAATAAACAGAACATTTTCTTAACATCATTATTTATTTGTTCTCTGTATATAAGTTCTTGTAATTTACAAAGCCTGGAAATGATAATTGCCATGAGTTCTATAGCAGTGATGACCTTTTCATTTATAAATGGACTGGGAGTGGTCATTCACATTGTTCACTCAGGCAATCCAAGCCCCTATCGTAATGTAAACTTTATTGTACATGCATGTTATAATCTGGATCAATTCTCCTTCAAGCATGTGGCTAACTAACAGGGCAGCACGTTGGCTTAGTGGTTAGCACTGTTGCCGCACAGCACCAGGGACCTGGTGAAGAAATGAAACTGGATGGACCACCTGACATTGATCTGGGTCCTCCTGAAGGGCATTGTGGGTCTACCTACAGCACATGAATTGGAGCAGTTCAAAAAAACAGCTCACCACCAACGTCTCAAGGGGAACGAATGATGGGTAATAAATGATGGACCAACCAGTTCTGCCCATGTCCCAAGAGTGAATTTTTAAAAAATTACCAAATGCAGAGGAATGTTGAAGATCTACAGAAAACTGCAGAAGTAGTGATGGAAAGTGCAGGAGAAAACAGGCATCAGAGCCACATGAGTTTTAAAATCACGTAAGGTAGTGAAGTACAAACTTATCAGACGAAACCTGACCTTGAGCCACTTTGGAAATAACAGGTGAACAAAAGCTAGGGCAGAGAGGTTTGTTTGGAGGAATGATACAAAGGGAGAAAGTGAGGACTGCAGATGCAGGCGATCAGAGTTGAAACGTGTGGTACTGGGAAAGCACAGCAGGTCAGGCAGCATCCGAGGAGCAGGAGAATCAACATTTTGGACATAATCTCTGCATCAGGAAGAACGACTCTCCTGCTCCTCGAATGCTGCCTGACAAGCTTGTATCACTTTGATGAGTGATACAAAGGTAGAGGGTAAGAGATGGAATGGTTTATGAAATGGATGTCAGTGATTCAGACCTCTGCCACTAGAGCTAATGGTGGAGTGCTGGTAATTCAGCAATGTAAAAGCCCTGAATTGGAGCAACACTAAGATTCTGGAGGACTTTAGGCCTGGAGGAGGTGACAGAGATCGGGATTCCAGCTCTTGAAACAGATTTAAAATTGAGGATCCACGTTTTAAAACGGAGGCATTGTGGGACTGTTTAGCAATATAGGTGAAAACTAGTAGTCAGAAGTCCCCACATGTTGATACTCAAAGCCTGTAAATGGTAGGAGAGTTACAGGGATGACAATGAATGATAAGGACTCCGCAGTTTAAAGTGCTGGGAGTTTGAGTAGCAGATGCTGTGCCTCCCGCTTTCAGCACGTTGAAGATGCTGACTGAGGCAATGAGCCTATACTGTAATGTATTTGGAACTTAACTGACCTGAAACAATTTGTGACTTTTTAATCGTCTATAAATTATTCTTTAAGTTTCTGTTGCGTGGTTTCTATCAATCATTAACCACTATCTAGCATGACATTGAGGACTTTTATTCTGGCTAATTTGCTAGCACAGATGTTGTTTACATCTTCAGCACAGGATATCGATAAAACCAAAAGAGCATAAATCATAATCTTTGTATTTATAATGGATGCAGTGTTTCATGGTTAAATATTGCCTATGGGCCTTTCTGGAATATTACCCCTCTTTATCTCTTGGCATTAAGTCAACAAAGAAAATTATATTATAATTGTGCTTCTGTTATTAATGTATTGGTGTATAACTTGAGTGCCTTTGAGAACTAGATGCTTAAATCCTGTCAAATTCTTGTATAATATCAAAGGAAATTAATAGTAATGGTCTGATGTGTGTGGCATGATATTAAGTTGCATTGCGACCGATAAGAAAAAAACCCATACATTTTAAAGTTCATTCATGGGATGTGTTCCTCGGGGCCAGCATTTATTGCCCATCCTGAGTTGCCTTTGAGAAGGTGATGGGTGCACTGTGCCCTTGAACAGTTGCGAGTAGATCCAAAATGCCATAATTTCGACCAAGTGACACTTAAGATAACGCTGAGTGGTTTGGAGGGGATCTTGCAAGTTTGGCATTCCCATGTATCTGCTGTCCTTGTCCTTCTAGATGGAAGTGGTTGTGGGTTTGGAAGGTGCTGTTGAAGGAGCCTTTGTGAATTTCTGCAACGCATCTTGTAGATAGTGCACACTGTGGCTACGGAGCTTCGGTGGTGAAGGGAGTGGATGAGTGTATCATTTTTCACAATTTCAGAACATTGCAAAGTCTTTGAGTAATTCAGGGCTCATGTTAGTGCTCCAGGGATACAGGGTTCAAATCCTACCATGACACCTGGTGGATTTAAACTTAATTAATGAAATCTGGAAACAAAACTCATGTCATGAGTATGAAACAATCATTGATTTTAACAAAAGCCCACCTGGTTCATAGACATCCTGCAGAGCATGTCCATGCAGCACGCACTGCATATGACTCTTCCAGACATTCTGTAATGTGGCTAAATCTGAACTGCCCTCTGAAATGGCTTTGCAAGCCTCTCAGTTCAAGGGCAATTAAGGATGGGTAAGAAGTATTGATTTTCCGAGTGACATTAACATCTCATGAAAGAATAAAAAGCTGTAATTGTGGTTGTAATATGGGAAGTAAAGAGTTGGCAATAGTTTCAGTGAAATTGAAAATAATTTCAATTATTTGCCTAAATTGTAGTTTGAGCTTAATATCATTGACAAATGGGCAGAGAAATGATTGCTAGTCAGCATTTTATGATTTTGATTCAGGTTGAGCGCTGAGATGTTGGAATAAAGAAAAAACAGAGCAAATCGGCCTTTGTACAATGTCTCCCATCTCACAGCATTGACTCAAATCACTTCACACAAACAATCTACTCTGAGATCGAGGTTTCATAAGATAGTGGAATGAATGTAGCACAGAAGGAGGCCATTTGGCTCATGCAGTCTGTACTGTGTCTTTGAAAAGGCAATCTACTCCCGTACTACTTCCATAGAGACTTGTGTTTTTTAAATGAGTTTCCTTTGATAACGATCTTCAGCAGAAATGTGCAGGAAAACAATAAATCAACTCTGACACAGCAAGATCTCAGACCACGTCTGTGCTGGCACCAGTGGTTGACAGGCCAATGTTAGTCAGGACACCTAGAATCCCTACAGTGTGTAAAGAGACCATTCAGCCCATCAAGTCTGCACCATTCCTCCAAACAGCAGCCCACCCAGGCCCAGACCCTATTTCCCATGACTAATCCACATAATGTGCACATCTTTGGACTGTGGGAGGAAACCAGAACAAACTCATGCGGACACAGGGAGAATGTGCAAACTCCACTAGAGAGTCACCAAAGGCTGGAATCGAACCCGTGTAGCTATGAGGCAGCTGTGCTAACCGCTGAGTCATTCTTGGTCGTCATTTATTTTGGGGATCTAACTCGGAGCTTATGATAATGAGACAAGACAATTTGTCTGAAGGACGAGGAACTGCTTCACTGCACCCAGTACTGGAACCCAGATGTTATGCTCAAGAGTTGGGATTGAGCATATCATTGTCCAACTCAAAGACGATCAATGCCAGTTATGTCCATTTGAGGACTTTGATGTTGCACTCACATTGATTCTACAAATACTTAAAAGACAAAGTGCATTCTCATTGTTAATGTTGCTCCGCAGTAGCTAGTATTTATCCCTTAGCACCATTGACACGATTTATTAACTCAGCATAATCTCATAACCACTTCCACTTGAAGGACCCTACTCTGCATAATCAGTTTCCTTGTTTGGCTAAAATGCAGCAGTGAGAGTGAGCAGGGAGGCTCAGATGGTGTATGGCTCTAGTCAGACTGCATTTGGAATATTGTGAGCAGTTTTATCTAAGGACTGACATGCTGGCCTTGGAGGGGGTCCAGAGGAGGTTTACAAGAATGATCTCGGGGGTGAAGGGCTTGTCTTATGAGGAGTGGTTGAGGACTGTGGGTCTGTACTCAGTGATGGTTAGAGGATAAGGGGGATCTCACTGAAACTTGCAGAATACTGAGAGGCCTGGATAGAGTAGACATGGAAAAGAAGTTCCCACTAGTAACAGAGACTGGGACATGAGGACAGGGATGACCCTCCAGAACCGAGATGAGGAGGAATTTCTTCAGCCAGAGAGCAGTGAATATGTGGAACTCTACGGAAATGAGTAGAGGCCAATTCAGTAAGTTAATTGATGACAATGATAGATAGGTTCTTGATGAGTAAGGGGATCAGAGGTTAAGGGGAAAAGTTAGGAGAATGGGGTTGAGAAACAGACCAGCCATGATGGGCAGAATGATCTCATTCTGCTCCTATATCTTATGGTCTTCAAGGAAGATAATAAACAAAAACATGACACCGAGAGCATGAGGATGTAAGGAAAGGCAAAGAAGTAGCTTTCAAGGAGCATCTCAAAGAGGAATGATAATCAGGGAGATCTGACAGTGTGGGTTGGGGCACATAACAGAACAGAATTGGAGGAGCCCACAGATCTGAGGGAGTTTAGGAAGGAAGGGAGTTACGAGATGGGAGGGGACAAGGGCATGGATATGAAAACAGGATGACTGCTCAAAAACCGGTGACGGCAGTGTTTGCAGTTCCTCCATGCTAGATTATAATCGTAGAATCTGTCTTGCCCTGTTTTATGTGCTTAGAGTTAATAAAATATCTTGTTCGATATTATGAGGAATGAGAGAGTGAAGAGCAAACCCTGACAATAAACAGAATGAATTGCATAATTAAAGGCAGCGGGATGGAGCGGGGAAAAGGAACGGGTGACTGTGATTGGCAATGCTGTGCCTTCGGACCCTACATTAACGTGAAAAGAAGAGTATGCATTTGTATAGTGCCTCTGATGACCTCAGGATATTCCAAAGTGCTATACAGCCAATGTAACTCTCTAGACATTATAGTCGCTGTCGCAGTGTAGCAAACGTGGAAGAAGATTACAGCAAAAAATCTAAACGTAAATTGCTTTGCAGCTTTCGATAAAATCAGCATGATAATTCAGCTGGGAGTTATTGTGCTTCACATATAGTTTAGACGGCAATATAGCTTTCTGATATTACTTGTCTGGTTTGGCTATCTTGATCTGCCGTGTGTAACAAAATTAGGTTATATTTATAGGCCGGGAGTTTTGCAGAATAGTCTAGCTGACCACATTTGCAGTCTGTACCACCTCTGAGTATGTGTTCATCAATATTGTGCAGTGGTGAGTTGTGGCAGATGGGATTTGCTGCTGTATAATATTATTATTGATAAATCTATATTCCGAGACAATAGGAACTGTGAGTGAGTAGTCCTCAAATGGAGTAACGACACTTATTATTTCAGCATTCCCTGAGAAGGAGCAGAGAAATTGACCTTAGCATATACCGTCAAACCTCAAGCAATAGCGCAAAAATTCAAACAAAAAATGCAACAAAAAAGAAAAAAAAACTGCAGATGCTGAAAATTGAACCAAAAACAGAAATTACTGGAGAAACTCAACAGGTCTGGCAATATCTGTGGGGAGCAAATAAAGTCAATATTTGAGATCAATGACCCTTTATTGTACCTGAAATGTTAACTCTGCTTCTCTCTTCACAGATGCTGCCAGATGCACTGAGTTTCTTCAGCAATTTCTGTTTTTTTGTCACAAAAGTTTAAATTATTTTGACGATATCTTATGGTGTTTGCAAGACCTTGCTGAGTGCAAACTGGCTGTTGCGTTGTCAGTGATTTCACCTCAAAGATCCTTGTTTGGGTGTGAAGCATTGGGTGCAGCTCCAATAACACTCAAGAAACTTGACACCATCCAGGTTGCCCACTTGGTTGGAACCTCATTCATCATTTGCTCCCTTCACCATTGCTGCACTGTGACAGCAAGGTCTACTAACTACAAGATGCATTGCAGAAATTCACCAAGGTTGGTCTGACAGCACCTCCCAAACTCATGACCACTACATCTAGAAGGACAAGGGCAGCAAGTACATGGGAACACCCACTCTTTGCAAGTTCCCCTCTGAGCCACTCACCGCCCTGACTTGGAAATATATCGCCGTTCCTTCGTTTTCACTGGGTCACTGCCTTGGAGCTCCCTCTCTGATGACTTTGTGGGTGTAACTACAGCACATGGTCTACAATGGTTCAAGAAGGCAGCTCACCACCACCTTCTGAAGGGCAATTAGAGATGGATAATAAATGCTGGTCTCACCAGTGGCCCCTAAAGCTCATGAATGAATGAAATATAAATTATTTGGGATATCTTGAGGTGGTAATGGGTGATATATGAATGCAAGCAATTCCCTTCCTTCTCACCACGAAAACAAATTACATTTATAGATTAAATAGAATGGCTTGGCATAATCACCAAATCTTCCCTGGATACTGGGGGTGGTGTATTTCTGTCTAATAGGATCTAACCAATGGAACATTACAAACACCTCCTTGAGAATCCTCAAAGCTACCCTATTATTCAGAATACTTAAACAAATCACCAAGCAAATTGGATTTTGTAGCTCAGTGTAAGTTATGATGATTTCTCTCAATTGTGCTCCCTAAGAGTGTGTGGAACTCTGTGAACAATCTGCTGTGAACTGAACAGAGAGTTCTTGCGAACGTGAATGAGATAAGCTACAAATAATTAAATTATTCCAGTTTGAGAAATTCTCCAAAAAAAAGTCCCTCTGTGTCCTTTGCTCCCTCTGGCTTGTCAAAGTGAATAATTCCACACATGGAACATGTTTTCCCTCAAAGATTGATGCCTGTCCATGACTAACTGGAAGCTGATGGTTTGGCTTCACATGTTGAGGGAGAAAGTGAGGGCTGCAGATGCTGGAGATCAGAACTGAAAATGTGTTGCTGGAAAAGTGCAACAGGTCAGACAGCATCCAAGTAGCAGGAGAATCGACGTTTTGGGCATGAGCCTGCCCGAAACGTCGATTCTCCTGCTCCTTGGATGCTGCCTGACCTGCTGCATTTTTCCAGCAACACATTTTCAGTTCTCATGTTGAGATATGCTTAAAGAGAGATCACATCCTGTTTAACATCCAAACTTGTTGTTGAAACACTTACTGAACTCTAAACTAAAACAACAATCTGTGGATGCTGGAATTCTGATACAGAAACAGAAATTGCTGGAGAAACTCAGCAGGTCTGGCAGCATTTGTGGAGAGAGAAACAGAGTCAATGTTTTGAGTCCTGTTACGCTCCTTCAGAACCTTTCCTGAACTCTTTGGATGTTTCCAGTGCTATATTCTGCTCCATTAACACTCCAGAGTATATTGCATAACACTTTGCAACAGAAGAAATGATTTGCAAGGAAATGTTGGGAAGATTGAAGCAATTGTCTTCAGTCACCAGTACATCTGTTTCCAAAACTCTTTCTTTTGGAACTATCTCCCTTAAGCCATCATTGCTATTATTACCTGGTTTGGTGGGCCATTCGGCCCTTCAAACCTGCTCCAACATTCAATCTAATCATGGCTGATCATCCAACTCAGTCCCCTGTTCCTGCTTTCTCCTCAGACTCTTTTACCCCATTAGCCCTAAGAACTATATCTAACTTCTTCTTGAGAACATTCAATGTTTTGGCCTCAATGATTTTCTGTGGCAGAGAATTCCACAGGCTCCCCACTTTCCGGATGAAGGAAATCCTCACCTCAGTCCTAAATAGCTCACCCTCTGTTCTTACAATGTGGCCCCTGGTTGTGCACTCTCCAGTCGTCCTACCTACATTTATGCTGACAGTCTTGTTCGATTTTATAGGTTTCTGTGAGATTCCCCCTCATTGTTTTAAGCTCCAGTGAAAACCATCCTAACTGATCCAATCTCTCTTCATACATCAGTCCAGCTATCCCAGATCTTAGGTGATCTGACAGAAATCTTTAAAACTATGAAAAGGTTGTGATCCTGTGAACACAGGAAAAATGTTTCCACTTTTGGAAGAGTTGAAATAAACATACCAAAGCCGCTCAAAAATTCCAACAAGAGGTTGAGGGGAAACATTTTCACTCAAGGGAATAGTGAGGGAATGATTACTGTCACAGGAGGCGATTAGTGTGAGTCATAGAGAAATAGTCAAGGGGAAACTGGATAAACATGCAAAGGAGAAGGAAATAAAATGGTTTGATGATGGGATGAGATGAAGAGGAAAGGGAAGAAGGATCATAAACACTGACATAGACTAGTTGTGGTGAATGGTCCATTTCTGTGCTGTCCTAGTTAACACTCCTCCCGTGACGTGTAATATTAAAAAGAATTGTCTGTTCATTCATCTGACTGTTGTTTGTCAGATGTTGGAAGGCTGTGAGAATTGGCTACATTATATGCACTTCACAAACGAATTCCCTGCATGAACTGATTGGGCCATTTTGATGCAATAAACACCTTATAAATGAGATTGTTATTCTCACTCGGTTGGAGGACTGGAATATAAAAGGGATGAGGTTGGCGGTCTCCATTTACATCGCTCTCAGCTTCAATGACGCTCTGCTTTTATATTCTGCCACCCTTTCATACTCTCCAGATTCCTGCCACACACAGATTCTGGCACTCATCTACTCTTTCCTTACTTGTTAACATTGCTTTTCTCACCAGATCCAGCTACATACACACAGGCCGGAAAACTAACACAATCGCCATCATGCTCAGCACTTTGAAACATCTGACCAGAGTTCTCTATTAGATTCCAGCCTGTAACTCACTCTCGGTGCGGAATCTGCTCTCTACTGTAATCTGTTTAGAGATGAGAACAGGCATTTCCTTGGCCAGGGTGAGGTTCTACCTTAATGTGCCGCCTCCATGCCTCAGCTTGATTTAAGATCTGGTGGGAGAATGGTAACTGGCCAGTTAGTGCCTGCTTGAGGATCTGGACTTGTGGATGCTGGGACAAATCCCACTGTAAGATGGCGAGTTGACCGTGCTGTACCTGAGATGGCAAGCAGCGAGGGCGACTTGTCACCTCATTGGGGTGGAGGGGTGGAGAGGAAGAGGGCTGTTCTTGAAAAGAAAATCAGACTCTGAGTGAGGGACTAGATCGTGGGAAGATGAGGGCCAATGGCAACTTCTGACCGCTCTGCCATTGTTTCCGACCCGGATGCTCTCCACCCACCCCCAGGGCTCCTACTCCAAGAAGCCCCTCACCCCATATTATTTATCTGTACCCTGGTTAGAGGGGGAGGTTTAAGGGGAAGAATAGAGGGGGGTGTTGGGTTTAAGGGAAAGTGTACAGGGTCTGTTGGGTTTAAAGGGAAGAGTAGAGGTTCGATTGGGATTAGAGTAGTGCTGGAAAAGCACAGCAGGTCAGGCAGCATCCAAGGAGCAGGAAGATCAATGTTTCGGGCAAAAGCCCTTTCTGATGAAGGGCTTTTGCCCGAAATGTTGATTTTCCTGCTCCTTGGTTGCTGCCTGACCTGCTGTGCTTTTCCAGCACCACTCTAATCCAGACTCGGGTTTCCAGCACCTGCAGTCCTCGTTTTTACCTAGAGGTTCTGTTGGGTTTAAGGGGAAGGGTAGTGGGTTTGTTGGAGTTGTGGGGACAGTGTCCCTCCAGCAGCAACCACATCATTCTTGGTGCTTTGTTGAGCAGAAGAGCTGCTGGCCTCTGAATGGCTGGACCTCCACCCACTTGGGGCCTTGCTTCCAGGGAAAGGTCTCAACACTGCCTGACGGGTATGTATAAAAACCACAACAAAAAAACATGCCAATCCATAGTTTAATAGCCCTTCCCAAAAAGGAAGTAGCACAGGCCTCTCACTGGCTCTCCAGGTGGTCAGCACAACACCTCAACAAGGTCCCAATAGCTCTCGTTTGAGATGTAACACTTACCTGAAGCCCCCAATCAGATTCAAGTCTCTAACTCACTCCTTGGAATCTGTTATTCTATACTTAAACCCCTCAAATCTCTTAATTATTTTCCAGTTTGTAACTCCCAGAAAATCCCTGTTTTACTATCTAAAATACCCGACTCCCTCAATCAGATTCCAGCCTGTAGCTCACTCCTGGACATCTATTATTCAATACTTAAACCTCCCTAATACCTTGACTAGATTCTAGTCTGGAACTCACTCTCAGGTATCTGTCATTCTACAGTTATTCCTTCTGAATGCCTTCATTAGAATCAAGTCTGTAAATCATTTTCCAAAACACCTGCTGTTCCATGTGTAATACACTCCAAAATTCTTAATTAAGTTCTGGCCCAATACTCCTAGTATCTCTCATTCTATACGTAAACCTCCTCAATCGCTTGACTAGATCCTGGTCTGTAACTCATCCCAAGGTGCCTGTTATTCTGTATATAAAACACCCCAGGCTCCTCAATTAGATTCTGACCTGTTACATTCTCCAGGGTATCATTTATTCCATATGTAACCCATCCAAATCTTTGATTAGATTCCAGTTTGTAAGTCACTCCTAAGCAGTTATTATTCTATATATAAACCATCGAAACCCTTGTATAAATTCCAGCCTTTAACTCACTCTTACGTATTTATGACTAAATACATGAACCAACTGAATACATCCTGTGACTCAGTTCCAATTATCTATTAAACCATTTTTAAATGTAGAGCTAAAATTCTCAGCAGCTGTCTGCCTACTCATTTGCTATAAAGCAAGTTGGATCAGAGATCAATTTATTGATGTTCTTGCCATGCTGTTGCGTCCTCTCACTGCCTTCATTTTTAATCAGAAGGTTGTGACTTAGCTTTGCTTGTACTTACGGCTACTCAATGTCCTATCATAAGTACACAGGGAATTAACATTACAGCTATAGTCAGTAAGCAATGCAGTCTCATGGGGGGCAACTTGTCAAATTCATTGTCACAGACATAAAAAACCTGAGAAATGGGAGCAGGTAAGGTCATTTTGCTCCTTGAACCTTCTCCACCATTCAACATGATCATTGATGATCCTGAGCTCACCTCCACTCCCCTGCCCTATCCTCTGTTCCTTGATTCCCAATAGAGACCAAAAATATATCGATCTCAGCCTTAAATACACTCAAGAGCAAAGACTCATCAGCTCTCTGGAATAGAAAATGCAAAAGATTTCTCCTTATCCTAGTTCTAAATTGCTGCTTCCTTCTCTACAGCTGACATCCTCTGCTGTACATCCAGGGAAACAGCTTTTCACTATTGATTCTGTCAAGCCCTCTCAAAATCTTACATGTTTCTTCCACAGAATATGACTGTTGGAGCCCTTCATCAGGCCTCTATTCCTGATTAAGGGCTTTTGCCTGAAACGTTGATTTTCCTGCTCCTCGGATGCTGCCTGACCTGCTGTGCTTTTCCAGCTCCACTCTAATCTAGACTCTGGTTTCCAGCATCTTCAGTCCTCACTTTTGGCCCGTTGGAGAATATTGACCCATTCTGTTCAATCTCTCTCCTCACTATCAAATCTTTGAAGCTTTGTCGAAGCCACATTAAAGCAAAAATGTCTTTCCTTTGAACACCATACATTGTACTCTGGGTATATCTCACTAAAGGAGAAAGTGAGGACTGCAGATGCTGGAGGTCAGAGTCGAGAGTGTAGTGCTGGAAAAGCACAGCGAGGAGCAGTACAGAGGAACTTCGATTATCCGAATATCAATTATCCGAATTTTGGATTATCCAAAGAAGCTCTCAAGGTCCCGATAAAAACATTACATCAAAGAGGTGTTACCAACACTGATCGCGTCTTTTTCTACAAGTGAATTTGGCTTACGGAAGTGCTGCCGAGAACAGTCCTGGACATTGATGAGAGCCCACGCACTGTCTCCAAATGACTGACCTCCCACTCTCTCTCTCTGTCTCTCCCCCCACACTTTCCCTGGAATTCTCCACAGGCATGTGCCCTAAACCCCCTTCCTCAGATAATCTCTCCACCATTGTCCGATATAAGGCAGATTGGGAACTTATCAAAAAGTTGCAGCAAAAAGGTATGTGTGTGTGTGCTATTTTGAGACTCACCCCCCCCCCCCACCCCCCCGAACAAGCAGCAGCCTTGTTGTTGGTGTCCAGTCTGGCTGCCGTCTCCATTCTGTTACTGCATTTTGTCTGGAGTTCCATTGGGGGAGAGGTAATAAGAGGCATCTGGCCGCTTCACTCCATCCTCTGGCTGGAAACATGGAGAGTTGAAAGCAAAAACTTGTGGGGGTGTGTGGGGGAGGGGTGGGTGGGGTGCAAGTTCCCGGTGTGCTACTGCCTAGTCTCCTGAACGGGGAGCAGACTTAGCAAGTGCTCACTCTGTTAATCCCATTGAAGTGAAGCAGCAACAGGGAGAGGCTTCAGCAATGCTGCAGGCCCCTTTCACACAAATGTGTGTGTGTGTGTGTGTGTGTCTGTCTGCTCAGAAACAAACCCTGAGACAGAGAGAGAGAGAAAGGCAGGCAGAGTGAGGAAAAAGGAAACTTCAGAAAACTCCAAGTCCCAGAGAAGAGGCATTGAATCTTTTATCTGAATAATCAATTATCTGAATGAGATATGGCCTGCCCATCACATTCAGATAATTGAGGTTCCTCTGTATGTCTGATTTGGAGATGCTGGTGTTGGACTGGGGTGTACAAAGCATGTGAAGGAGCAGTGCTCAGAAAGCTAGTGCTTCCAAATAAACCTGTTGGACTATAACCTGTTGTTGTGTGATTTTTAACCTCTGTGTACCATTTGTCTTAATTGCTTCACCTTGCTGCATTTCTTGTACAAGGACACCCAAACCCCTCCGAACACCTACACCAGGAAATGGCCTAGTGGTATTATCATTAGACTATTGATCCGGAAGCTCAGCAAATGCTTTGGGAACCTAACATCAAATCCTGATATTGAAATTCAATAAAGGACCTGGAAGTAAGGGTCTAAAGATGATCATGAAGCCATTGTTGATTATCAGGGAAAAACCTCTCTGGCTCACTAATGGTCTTTTGAGAAGGAAATCTGCCATCTGTACCCAGTCTGGCCTACATGTGACTCCAGATGCATACAAGGTGTTTGACTTATAACAGCTCTGGGCAATTAGGGATGGGCAATAAATACTGGTCCAGCCAGAGATGCCACATCCTGCGAGTGAATTAAAAAAAGCTCCTCACTATTTTTATGCTTTTCTATTTTTCCAACTAAAATGAATAACCTCACATTAAACTTCAATTACCATCTTCTTGCCTCACTCATTAAATTGATGTCCCTCTGCAGAGTCTTTCTATCTGTCTATCATTTTATTTTCTCACCTACTTCTGCAATATCAGCAATTGTAGAAACATTGCCCCTTGTTTCCTTCACCTCAGTCATTAATATCAATCTTAGCAGGATTCCCAATGTCCGGTTCAATTTCTGGTCAGAGGTTTGAGATACTAGTTAGTGGTCAAATTCTAGTTACAGGTGAGATGTTAATGGTGAGATAATAGATAATGATGACATATTAGTTAAAGACTTTTTTTAGATTCTCTACAGTGTGGAAACAGGCCCTTTGGCCCAACTAGTTCACACCGACCCTCCGAAGAGTAACCCACCCAGACCCATTCCCCCTAACTATCTGAAAATGTGTTGCTGGAAAAGCGCAGCAGGTCAGGCAGCATCCAAGGAACAGGAGAATCAACGTTTCGGGCATGAGCCCTTCTTCAAGGAATGAGGAAAGTGTGTCCAGCAGGCTATGATAAAAGGTAGGGAGGAGGGACTTGGGGGAGGGGCGTTGGAAATGTGATAGGTGGAAGGAGGTCAAGGTGAGGGTGATAGGCCGGAGTGGGGGTGGGGGCGGAGAGGTCAGGAAGAAGATTGC
>NC_057735.1:4880497-4924104 GCF_004010195.1 Chiloscyllium plagiosum
CCGAAGCGCAACCCACCCATACCCCTACATTTACCCCTTACCTAACCTACGGGCGCAATTTATCATGACCAATTCACCTGATCTGCACATCTTTGGACTGTGGGAGGAAACCGGAGCACCCGGAGGAAACCCACGCAGACACGGGGAGAATGTGCAAACTCCACACAGACAGTCGCCCGAGGCTGGAATCGAACCCGGGTCCCTGGCGCTGTGAGGCAGCAGTGCTAAGAGATATTAGATAACGGTGAGATATAATGGAGTCATAGAGTCATAGCACTGTATAGCACGGAAACAGACCCTTCACTCCAACTCACCCATGCTGACCAGATATCCAAAATTAATCTAGTCTCATTGCCAGCATTTTGTCCATACCCCTCTAAACCCTTCCTATCCAGATGCCTTTTAAATCTTGCAATTGTACTGGCCTCCACCACTTCCTTTGGCAGGTCAGTCCATACACATACCACCCACTGTGTCAATAGATTCCCCCACCTCAGGGAAAAGACCTTGTCTATTTACCTTACCCATGCCCCTCATGATGTTGTAAATCTCTATAAGGTCACCCCTCAGCCTCCAATACTCCAGGGAAAACAGCCCCAGCCTTTTCAGCCTCTCCCTATAGCTCAAACCCTCTAACCCTGGCAACAGCCTTGTAGATCTTTTCTGAACCTTTTCAAGTTTCACAACATCCTTCTTAAGCCAGGGAGACCAGTATTTCAAAAGTGGCCTAACCAATGTCCTGTACAGCCACGAAATGACCTCCCAACTCTAATACTCAATGCACGGAACAATAAAGGCAAACCTATCAAATGCAATCTTCACTATTCTATATACCTGTGACTCCACTTTCAAGGAGCTTTGAACCTGCATTCCGAGGTCTTTTCCTTTAGCAACACTCCCCAGGACCTTACCATTAAGGGTATAATTCCTGCCCTGATTTGCCTTTCCAAATTGCAGCACCTTACATTTATCTAAATTAAATTCCATCTGCCACTCTTCAGCCCATTTTCCCATCTGATCCACATCCTGTTGTACTCTGTGGTAACCTTATTTGCTGTCCACTACACCTCCAATTTTGGTGTCATCTGCAAACTGACTAACTATACCTGCTATGTCCACATCTAAATATATAAATGACAAAAAGCAATGGACCCAGCACTGATCCTTGTGGCACTCCACTGGTCACAGGCCTCCAGTCTGAAAAACAACCCTCCACCACCACCCTCTGTCTTCTACCTTTGAGCCAGTTCTACATCCAAATGGCTAGTTCTCCTTGTGTTCTATGAGATCTAACCTTGCTAACCAGTTTCCCAAGGGGAGACTTGTCGAATGCCTTACTGAAGTCCACATAGATCATGTCCACCATTCTGCCCTCATCAATCCCCTTCATTACTTCTGCAAAAAACTCAATCATTTTATTGGTAGAGGAATTGAGTTCCGGAGTCCTGAGGTCATGATGCAGTTGTATAAGACTCTGGTGCGGCCGCATCTGGAATATTGTGTGCAGTTTTGGTCGCCATACTATAGGAAGGATGTGGAGGCACTGGAACGGGTGCAGAGGAGGTTTACCAGGATGTTGCCTGGTATGAAAGGAAAATCGTATGAGGAAAGACTGAGGCACTTGGGGCTGTTTCCACTAGAGAAAAGAAGGTTTAGGGGTGACTTGATTGAGGTGTACAAGATGATTAGGGGGTTAGATAGGGTTAACAGTGTGAACCTTTTCACGCGTATGGAGTCGGGTATTACAAGAGGGCATAGCTTTAAATTAAGGGGGGCTAGATATCGGACTGATGTTAGGGGTCTAGGAATTCTCTGGCTGTTCTCTGTTTGGCTTATCCTATAATGGTAGTGTTGTCCCAGTCGAATTCATGTTGCTTGTTGTCTGCGTGTGTGGCTACTAAGGATAGCTGGTCGTGTCGTTTTGTGGCTAGTTGATGTTCATGTATGCGGATTGTTAGCTGTCTTCCTGGTTGTCCTATACGAAACGTTTGCAACAAAAACTTCCAGCTAGGCGAACAGAACCACAACAATTATTGATTAATGGTGAGATGTTAGCTATGTTGATGTGATACTGATTAACAGTAAGATACTAGTTAATGGTGAAATATTAATCAATAGTGAGATGCTAGTTAATTGCAAGATGTAAGTTAATGGTGAGATACTAGTTAATGGTGACATATTAGTTAATGGTCAGCTTCCAAATAATGGTAGTGAGATACTAGTTATGGTAAGATATTAGTTCATGGTGTGATATGGCGATGCAGTTGAATGTCACTAGAGCATAGTTGAGATCACTTGTGGAATTCAGTCATTGCTTGGTGTTTTGCAGCAGAATAGTTACCAGCCACTGAATCCAATACAGTAACATGATCTGAACTGAAGATATGATCTATAGTATACATTCTATTCATGCTGTATTAGATGTGATCTATATTCTATTGCGTCATGATTCCATGTTATGGATGAGCCATAAACTGAAGTGAACGTATGTAGTTTTCCTCATACCCAGTACTTTTGATGACCAGAGAGAATGCTTCCTCTTATGGGGAATAGTATAACCTGAGGCCATCAGACAAAGACTGTTACAAGGAAATTTAATCAGGAATTCAGAATGAATTATTTTAACCCTGAGAGTGGTGACAATGTGGAACTCACTCCCATGGGAAGGCGCTGAAGTACATTAAAGGCAAAGTGAGTCACATTTAGCAGGGAGTAGGGAGTAGAGGGCTATGATGATGGATATAGATGAAAGAATGACCGGACGTAACTTGAGTGGAACATAAACACCAACCTTTGGTGGGTTGGTCTGCTTTTGTGCTGCATTCCTATGTATTTGTGTGGAGGTCACTAATACGGTGCTCTCCTGGCTGCTGTCCATCTTCAATCTCTACTTTGACCTCTTGGACATCTTTAATTTTAATCTCTGTTTCACTGGAAACCATGTCTTTAGCTGCCTAGACCCTATGCACTGAAATTCACTCCCTAAATACCTCAGCCTTTCTCTCCTCCTTTAAGATATGTCTTATATTTAGCTTTGACAAAGCCTTTGACTAAAGTCTTGTCCAATGTCCAATGTTATCTGATTATTGCTCCGATGAAGTGTCTTGAGATGACCTACAGGTTCAGGACACTTGGGTGGCACGATGGCTCAGTGGTTAGCACTCCTGCCTCACAGCGCCAGGGACCCAGGTTGGACTCTCTGTCTGTGTAGAGTTTACACATTCTCCCCATATCTGTGTGGGTACTCTGGTTTCTTCCTACAGTCCAAAGATGTACAGGTTAGGTGGATTGGCCATGCTAAATTGGCCATAGTATCCAGGGATGTGCAAGCCAGATTGATTAGCCATGGGAATTACACAGATAGGGTAGTCTTATGGACCAGGCTAGATCCCCTAAAAATGTTTCAAGAAAGTAGCCCAGACCCTAACTTTGCTAGTTGTTTTAAGCAGGTGTAACATGGATATTCCAGGAGGGATGCAGCTGGTCAAACCACTTAGTTTAAAGAAAACAGAATTTATTTACAAAATTACTGAATCAAATACAAATAAAAGAGAACAGAGTACCGAATAGCCTAATCTATCTGAAAATCCAACTGATCATCCTAATTTAATGTTGCTGTTCCCAATACTTGTAACAATCCCCATAAATACCCCATGGCACAAAAGTTAAAACCAAACACAGGGTCTGACAGGAGAGACAGAGATGGCAGCACCCTCTTCCATGAAACTGTTCCTGGGATCAGCAACCTCAAAAACTCTACCTGCCTGCTTTCGGTGAGTAGCCAGAGTGGCAAAACCAAACCAAACCAGAGAAAAGCTGAGCTGGGAGAACTGCCCACTCCCCTTTCATTGTACAAGTGTTTTCTTTTATATTTGAAAGCCTTTCACCTGAGGCAGTATCTGTTAGCTATAATCAAACTGACCCTAAACCCCATTGAAAGTCAGACCTTTTGGAATCTTTATGACCGCCCGGAAAAAACCCAGCAAGGACAGTGTAATCTTGTAAAACTAGCAGCATCCTCAAGGTGGGGGAGTGGGTCTGGGTGGAATGCTCTTCAGAAACTCAAAGATCTGAATACTCTATATCCACACTCTAAGGATTCACCACAAATGCAAGTCACTATGATTGTAATTGTAGATAGTGAGGACTGCAGGTCCTGGAAGGTCAGAGTCAATGAAATGTGGAGCTGAAAAAGCACAGCAGGTCAATCAGCATCAGAGGAGCAGGGGAGTTGATATTTCAAGTCAGGACCTTTCGAATGTCAACTTGCCTGCTCCTCTGATGCTGTTTGACCTAATGTGCTTCTTCCAGCTCCACACTTTATCCACTCTGACTGTAATTACAAACAGCATGCAGTATCACACGGCCACTATGAGTTTCTTCTACCACATACTATAAGACAGGCCATGCATGCCATTGTGTACAACAGTAACATAGAACATAGAACATAGAAGAATACAACGCAGTACAGGCCCTTCAGCCCTCTATGTTGCGCCGATCCAAGCTCACCTACCCTACACTAGCCCACTATCCTCCATATGCCTATCCAATGCCCGCTTAAATGCCCACAATGAGGGAGAGTCCACCACTGCTACTGGCAGGGCATTCCATGAACTCACGACTCGCTGAGTAAAGAACCTACCCCTAACACCTTCCTATATCTACCACCCCTTAATTTAAAGCTATGCCCCCTTGTAATAGCTGACTCCATACGTGGAAAAAATACTCCAGATGCGGCCGCACCAGAGTCTTATACAACTGCAACATGATCTCAGGGCTCCGGAACTCAATTCCTCTACCAATAAAAGCCAGTACGCCATATGCCTTCTTCACCGCACTATTTACCTGGGTGGCAACTTTCAAAGATCTGTGTACATGGACACCAAGATCCCTCTGCTCATCCACACTACCAAGTATCCGACCATTAGCCCAGTACCCCAAGAGTAAATACACTTTCTAACAAATAAACAACCAACCACCAATGACTTATAATATGCAAATTACTTTTTCCATCAAATTTTTAAAATTGAAAAACGGCAGCATAATTTTACATCATTAATAGCTGAGGAGAACCAATTTATAGGCTGGGATTTATGGGGAACAGTTATGAGAATGTCTGAGGTACTTACAGTATGAATATGTTACCAGTTTACCAACCTCAGTACTTAGAGATCAATGGTACTGTGTTACTGCTTTTAGTGTGAATTTTTCATGATTGGGCTTTTTTTTACTGAAATGCTGAAAGGCAACATAAGAACAGGCAGAGCCTATTCAGCCCCTCTCACCTGTTCCTCAATTCAATTAGATCATGGCTGATAAACATCTTAACTTCATTCCTCTGTTCCATTTAGTTCCATCAGAAACAAAAACAGAAATTATTGGAAAAGCTCAGCAGGTCTGGCAGCATCTGTGGAGAGAAATCGGATATAACGTGTCAGGTGTGAGGAAGGGTCACTTGACCTGAAACATTAACTCTGATTTTTCTCCACAGATACTGCCAGACCTGCTGAGCTTTTCTAGCAATTTCTGCTTTTGTTGCTGATTTGCTGCATCAGCTATTCTTTTGGTTTTTATTTATCTTAGTTCCGTGATGGTTAATAGGTTTGTCCAATAAAAATCTACCAAACTGACAACTCCAACCTCGAAAGCTCTTTGGGGAGAGGGTTTCCAATTTCCACTACCTGTTGTGTGAAGGTACACTTGCTAGCATCACCCCTGAAAGTAATAGCTCCAACTTTATAGTGATCCCATGCCTCCACCCCATCACCCCATCTCTCACCTGTTCTCAGTTGTCTGGCAGAGGAAATAGTTTAAACCTTATTAGTAAATTATTCAAACCTCAATTAGATCACTCTCCCCTTAAAACTTCTCCTACACTTGAGGGAACGCAAGCCGAATCTATGACAGGAGTCCTCAACATTTTTGCTTCCATGCTCTTCATCCTTAACATACAACTTTGTGGATTCCCTGTACCGCAATGCTACTTTGTTTGGAAAAGTGACTCCTTCACATGGTCAAAACCGTTCACTCAACAGAGCCCACAAGAGGAAATCAGATGGATTGTCTTAAACAATGTGCACCTTATCTCTGGGATCACTTCCCAATGCAATTTGAGCATACATCAGGGTTCATTGCAAAATGCCTGAAAATGCTCTCGATAGATAGATAAGGTAACTTTAACTGTCCATTTACAACGCTGATTAAATCCTAAGCCCTTTCAAGATGAACAATGAGACAGCTATAGTCCAGTGAGAAAAAAAATCTCTGTTCTAGTAGCTTTAATATCTGCTTGTTGACTTCTTCCTGAGTTTTCATCGAATGCTTGGCTGATTTCCAAAGTCTATATTTATCTCGAAAGGCAGGGATGGGTTCTGAATTCACAGTTTTACAGCTTAAAGAGATTACTGAAGGATTATGTGTCTTTGATGTGGGGAATGGATGGAAATTTGTATTTATAGAGGGTTCAGAAAAGATTTACTAGGATGTCGAAGGAATGAAAGGTTTGGGTTGTAAAGAAAGGCTGGATAGGCTGGGACTTTCTTCACTGAAGCGTAGGAGGTGGAGGGGTGACCTTACAGAGGTCTTTAAATTCATAGTGGGCATAGATAAGATGAATGGCAGGTGCCTTTTCGCTCTGGTGGTGGCATATTTTAAAAAGGAAATAAGGGACAGCTTTTATTGCACAAAGAGTGGTTCATGTGGAATGAACTTCCAGAGGAAGTGGTGGATGCAGGTACCATTGTAACATTTAAAAGACATTTGGATAAGTACATAAATAAGATAGGTTTGGAGGGATATGGTTCAAGTGCTGACAGGTGGAATAGTTTATTTTGGGATGATGGTCAGCATGGACTGGTTGGACCAAAGGATCTGTTTCTGTGCTGTATGACTCTAAAACTCTATGATTCTATAAGACATTGACAATTTGCGATTTAAAATCTTTAAAGGGATCTTTGAGAATGGGAGCTTTTTGGACGTATTATTAGAGTTATATTTTACTTCACCACAGTTTTGCTGCTGAGATCTGACCATGGTGAATACTGAGTGACATAACATGTAAAGTATAAGGGCTAAGGGTAAGTAGATGAGTTGGCATGAAGGATGTAAGGGGCCAGAGGGGATTGGGGCAAGAAGGGCTTATCTCAGTGGAGAACGTTGTGCCATAGGTTTTGTTGCAATCAATAGAACTAAGATGCTGGGGAAATTGTTTCAGATGGGTGTCATGGTGGACAATTATTCGAAATAATAATCTTTTATTCCTTCATCAATGTTCTGAAGAAGACTCAAAATGTCAACGCTATTTTCTCTCAACAGATCTGTTGATTTCTCCAGCAATTTCCGTTTTGTTTGTTTCCGATCTCCAACACCTGCAGTTCTTTGTTTTATATTAATCATGTCTAATGATTTTTAAAATGATTTTAAAAGACAGGTGCCCTGTCAAAGATAATTTTAATGTTTTTGGTGAGGACAATAGGGCCTAGAATTTGCACTTCATTAAAAACCATAAGATAGAGGAGCAGAAAATAGGTCATTCAGCCCATCAAGTCTGCTCTGCCGTTCAATCATGGCTGATACGATTCTCAACCCCATTCTCCCACTTTCTCCCTGTACCCTTGATCCTCTTGACATACAAGAACCTATCTATCTCAGTCTTAAATATACTCAATGACCTGGCCCCCATAGCCTTCTGAGCAATGAGTTCCACAGATCCACCACTCTCTGGCTGAAGACATTTCTCCTTATCTCCGTTCTAAAAGGTCTTCCCTTTATTCTAAGGCATTGTCTTGGGTGTTGGTCTCTCCTACCAATGGAAACATCTTCCCAACACCTACTCTGTCCAGGCCATTCAGTATTCTGTAAGTTTCAATTAGATTCCCCTCATCTTTCTAAACTCCATTAAGTATAAACCCAGAGTCCTCAAATGTTACTCATATGTTAAGCTTTTCATTCCTGGGACCATTCTCGTAAACCTCCTCTGAACACCCTCCAGAGCCAGTACATCCTTCCTGAGATATGGAGCCCAAATCTGCACACAATACTGCAAATGTGGTCTGACCAGAGCCTTATAGAGCCTCAGAAGTACACATATGTTAAGCTTTTCATTCCTGGGACCATTCTCGTAAACCTCCTCTGAACACCCTCCAGAGCCAGTACATCCTTCCTGAGATATGGGGCCCAAATCTGCACACAATACTGCAAATGTGGTCTGACCAGAGCCTTATAGAGCCTCAGAAGTATATCCCTGCTTTTATATTCAATCCTCTCAAAACAAATGGCATAATTGCATTTGCCTTCTGAACAACTGACTCAACCTGCAAGTGTACCTTGAGAGATCATGGACTAGAACTCCAAAGTCTCTTTGCACTTTTAGACTTCTGAATTTTCACTCCAAAATGGTGTAAAGTGTTGTTGGCACTGCCATCAAGTAACATTTGCTTAGCAATAACCTGCTCACTGACAGAAAATTAAAATAAAGAACAGTGGATGCTGGATATCTGGAAAAAAAGACATAAATTGCTGGAGAAACTCAGCAGTTCTGGCAGCATCTGTGGAGGCAGAAAGCAGAGTTGATGTTTCGAGTTCAGTGACCAATTCAGTTATGAAAAAGAATCGTTGAAGACTTGAAATCTTGTTTCTCTCTCCACAGATGCTGCCAGACCTTCTGAGCTTCACCAGCAATGACGGTTTTTGTCTTTGCTCAATGTTGCTCATTTTGGGTTCAGCCAGGGCCATCCAGCTCCTGATCTCAACAAGACAACTGGCACCCAGACCCAGAGAACCTGGAATTGTCTCCTAAGCAACTTATCTCAGTAGGTGATCACCCCAGTAGGTGCCTATGCCACACTTTCAGGGGTGGTAGGCCAGTTTCCATTCCATGGCACACACACAAACCCCCCCCCCCCCCCCCCACCCCCAGCCTCTCCATAAGGTGAAAGGTGAAGGTTTAGCCATTTGGGGATCCTAGATGCTGAGGCAGATCTGGCAAGTCAGGAATATTCCAGACTCAGGTCACTCACCGCTGTCGTGAAAATGTGAGCCTTGTACATATATTCTTAAATCTACAGAAGAAGGGCCATTGTGAGTTAAAATATGCTACAGCAAAAGGAGTGTGTTTTATTGTTAAGTGTAATGCTCCCTAACCTTTACGTTAAAGTTTAAGGCCCACCTTGAATTTTTTGATTTATGTTATGCCATTAGATTTATGTTATAGTGTAAGGTACACGATGTACTGTTAGACTTATGCTGTATCATAAGCTTTACATTATATTACAAGGCACCATAAGTTTTATGTTGTACCATAAGTTTTATGCCATACTGTAAAGTATATATAGTCTTCAACATGTAGATCAACTGGAACTTCTCTCAAATTGTTTTTTAGTTAGAAAATGTTAAATCCTTCAAAATAGGAAGAAAAATTCAATGAAAGTTAACACTAGCCTTTTCTTGTAAAACAGTTTCCTGGGTGAATTGTTAATTTTGTTTAAAGACTGGTGATTAATGGGTCTCCTTTGGTGTGACATTTGCAGAGAGATGCACATTGCATCTGCCCTTGCCTGCTTCCAACAAAGGTCTGCCCCCCTGCTATGGCTTGGCCTTTTCCTGCTCAGCAAGTCATCCCTCGTGGAATTGTGAGGCTGGTTATTTGTAGCACTGGAGTTAAGTATCTGTCAGCAGGCTGCTGGAAATGAAGGGGTGAGGAGGAAGGAATCTATCACAACCTCTTCCCTTCTCTCACTCCTCCTTTCCCTCACTCCTGACCCTCTTCCTCTCCCTTTCTTCCCTTCACAGACAGATGCTGATGGAGGAGGCAATAATCCAGCACACTAGGCTTGGGTTCAAATCCATCCATAGCAGCTATCAAATTAAAGAATTCCTTTTTATTCACTCGTGCCCATCCCTAATTGGTCTAGTGAAGATGGGGGGGAGCTGCTTTCTTGAACCGGTGCAGTCTACGTGCTGTAGGTTGACCCCCAATGCCTTAGGGAGGGAACTCCTAGATTCTGACCCAGTGACAGTGATGGAACAGTGATACTTTTCCAAGTCAGGATGATGAGTGGCTTGGAGGTGAACTTACAGCTCCAAGTGTTCCCATGCATCTGCTAAATGGGAAGTGGTCCTTCTAAATGGAAGTGGTCATGGGTTTGGAAGTTGTCTAAGGATCTTTGGTGAATTTCTGCATAGCATTTTGTAGATATTGCACACTGCTGCTACGGAGTGTCAGTCGTTGTGGTAGTGGATGCCAATCACGCAGGCTGCTTTGTCCTGGACAGTGTCAAGCTGCTTGAGTGTTGTTGGAGCTGCCCCCATCCAGGCAAGTGGGGAGTATTCCATCACACTTCTGACTTGTGACTTGTAGATGGTGGACAGGCTTTGGGGGCGGGGTCAGGTGGTGAGATACTTGCTGCAATATTCCTAACATCTGACCTGCTCTTGTAGCCACTGTGTTAACGTGATGAACCCAAATTCATTTTTTATTCATTCACAGGGTGAATGAATCTCTGGACAGGCCAACATTTACTACCAATCCCTAACTACCTTAAGAGTCAACCACATTGTTTTGAGTCTGGAATCATATGTTAGCAAGACCAGGTAAGGAAAGCAGTTTCCTTCACTAAAGGACATTAGTGAACCAGATGGGTTTCTGATAATCGGCACTCATTTCATTATTAGACACTTAACTGCCAAATTAAAAAAATTCAAATTTCACCATCTGGCATACCAGGATCCAAACCCAGGTCCCCAGAACATTACCTGTCTCTCCAGAATGACAGTTTAGTGATAATATCACTAAGCCATCTCCAATCCTTAAACTTAGTCATCTAACTCTGCTCCTTCATTTGCCAAAGATCAAAACTACAACATGATTTCACAATGTAAGCCAGGGCATAGGGTTTGCAATATCTGAGCAAGCAGCTGAATCTACCCAACACCAAAACTAAGCTGCCATTATCAAATTTCTCACTTAGTTTCTATCAAGTCAAAGATGCATTGTTGCATTTATGTAGTACCTTTAATGTAGCATGACATTCCAAGATACTTCAATGGGACATTATAAAACAAAATCAGACATTGAGTAATGAAGCACCATTTAAGACAAATGAAATGCTTGAGAGACAAAACAGATAGAGAAGCAGAAAGATTTAGGGAGGGAATTCTGGTGCTTTTGGACCCAGGCTATCAGTGGTGGAGTGATAGAAATCAGAGTGGCACATGAGGTCAGAACTGGCTGAGCCCAGACTTTCTGGAATGCTATTAGATCAAAGGAGGTTACAGAAATGGAGATTGATTTAAAGACAAGGTTGAGAATTTCAAAACGGAGTTGTACAATGAACAGATATTGCTTCATTTGATCATAACATTCAGAACTTTTATTCAACCCATCCTTCATACACTGGCGGCCGTGCCTTTAATATCTTATGCCTGACTGCATTAAAGATGCTATATAAATGTAAATTTTTGCTACTGTAATGTATGGGCTGTGACATAGGATTGGAGAAGGCTACAGGGATAGGGAGACCGTGAGGCCCTGTCTGATGGATTTGAAAGTAAAGACAACATTATAAAGTTAATGAGCTGGGGAATGAAGTTAATGGACGCTAGAAAGGTTACAGGCATATGATGAATTGGATTGTTTCATTACAAACATAGGAAATAGGAGCAGAAGTGGGCTATTTGGCCCCTTGAGCCTGCTCCACTATTTAAAAAGATCAAGACTGATCTGTTTATGTTCCTAATTCTGCATTCCTGTCTACCTCCTGATAACCTTCGATTCCCCTGCCTAACAAAAGTTTATTAATCTCCACCTTAAAAATATTCAATGACCTTGCTTCCAGCGCTCCAAAAGCTAATGCTTCCAAATAAACCTGTTGGACTATCACCTGGTGTTGTGTGACTTCTGATTTCTGTCCACCCCAGTCCGACACAGGCATCTCCACATCTTAGCTACCTTTTGAAGCAGAGTTCCAAAGTTGCAAAGTTGACAGAAAAAAAAATTATTCTAATCTTTGTCCAAAAAGAATAATTTTAAAACAGTGCCCCCACGTTCTGGACTGACCCACAAAAAGAAACAATAACCCTAACCCTAACCTTTCCTTCTAAGGTAACTTGCTCATTTCAGGTATCAATCTAATAAACCTCCTCTAAACTACCTGTAATATGTTTACATCTTTCCTCAAATAGTGTGGTCTCACAACAGCCTGTGTAACTGCAACATAACATTGCTACATTTATGTTCAATTCCTCTTGCAATAGGATAGTACTCCATTAGAACTCTTAATTATTCTCTGTACCTGCACATTAAATTTTGTGATTGATGCACTAGAACGCCCAGATCCCTCTGCACTTGGAATTCTGCAGTCATTCTCCATTTAAATAATACTCTGTTTTATTGATTCATCTGCCCACATGAGCAACTTTACATTTCCCACATACTACACTAACTGTCAGATTTTTGCCCACTCATTGAACTTACCTGCACTGGCCTGCAGCCACGTTGTGTCCCCTTCGCACCATGCTTTCATAGCTATTGTTGTGCCATCTGAAAATTCAGCTCCTATGCCTTCCCTCTCCTCATCTAAGTTGTACAAAGCCAAGGCTGCAGTACATAACCCCCTGCAAGACTCCACTGTCCTGCCCATTAGAAAAAGACCCATTTATGCATACTCTCTGTTTTCCACCAGTCAAACAATCTTCTTTCTATTCATGCTAGTTTATTACATCATCTTTTGTGTGTCTCCCTGTCAAATGCCTTCTGGATATTCAATTACAGTATATGAGTCACGTTCCCCATATACACAGTGCCATGTTACTCCTACAACACACCCTGATAAATTGATTAAATGTGATTCCCTCTTCACAAAATCATGCTAAGTCTTCGCAATTCACTTGAGCTACTATACCGAGTGCCACTCACTCTAACATGTTTACAAGCTTTCACTGTAGTTTGATGCTTTTCTTAATGTCTTTAGTTAACCGTCACTGGTGGATCCTCCCTTTGGAACTTATTCTGAAATATCTCCTTAAGTATTTGTCGTTGTTTCGCGAATGACCTATTCCCCCAGCCTAGTGTGTCCGTTCACTTCAGCTAGCACACCCTCCATGCTCACACAGTTGCCTTTACTTAAGGTAAAATACTAATTTAAATCCAATCTTCTCTGTCTCCAATAGTTTATCCAAATTAATCATTTTGTGGTCGCTGCTACCTAGGCGCGTCTTAACTCTGAGATCACTAATTAATCCTGTCACATTACACAACACTAAGCCTAACCTAACCTGCTCCCTAGTCAGTTTCAGAATGTGCTGCTCTAAGGAACTTTCTCGAGAGCATTCTATGAACCTCTCATCCTGACTATCGTTGACAATCTGAGCTTTCCAGTTTAGTGGTAGATTAAAGTCACCCGTGATTAATGTCATCTCTTTATCACAAGAACCCAGTATTTCTTCTTGTGTGAGTTATTCTAAGTTGTGGTTATTGTTAAGAGGCCTGCGGATGACTTCCACTTGTGATTTCTTTCCCATGCCATTCCTCATCTGCAGCCAAACTGATCTCCCAAACCAAGGTCATCTCTAACTATTACACAACTAAAATTTCTCATTAAAATTGAATGAAAGTTTGGGAGCACTGGATAAGCTGGGAATCTAAATCTAAATGGTATTACATAGTATTTACAGGACAGAAACAAGCCATTCAGTACAATAGATCTTTGAGGTATTTGTGCACCATACAATCTTTCTCCCAATTTATTTTGTCTAATTATATCAGCACTTTCTTCAAATTGATTTCATTGACAGTTACCTTATCATGGCCTCTGATTACTTCCTAAGTATTGCCTGGGGCATTACCTCTGCCCTCTACCTGGATCCCATTCTGCGTGCATTGACTGTTCATTGATTGAAGAATTTCAGCCCTAGGTCTGTCTTTTATGTTTGAGCCTGTGCCCCTTTGCTGCCAACTTAATGACTCAGACTTCCCTTTCTGACAAAGGATCCCTGGAACGGAAATGTTAACACTGCTTTCTCTCCATAGATGTTGCCAGAGCCGCTGAGTTTTTCCAGCAATTCCTGTTTGTGCTTCCTTTTATCATGGTGTCACTATCTTTCAATTCTCTCTTTATAAGGATGAATAGCTCAAACCTCCTCTGCTCTTCCTCACCAATCATTCCCCCTGACAGTGATTGTCATCCTGACTCTTCTCTGTGCTAAGCACAGAGCTGAAATGTGTGTCTAGCGAATTAAGGATCACAAATCTTAAATAGGTGTGGACCGTAAGGGTAAATTCTCTGCTCCATTAATCCCAATGTTGATACAATATGAGGCTGCAACTCTGAATTTGAAGTGAAGATCGTGACTGGAATGTGGGATTGATACATTTCCCCAATATGTTTTTTTGCCCAGACTAATAATTTTTGTATTACTTTCAGGCCATCGCAGAACATATGCTTCAAATCTCAGAGCCTGTGGTATTTGCAGATCGATGTCCTGAGAATTATTTCCTCAATCCATCATTGCTCTTTAAAGCTGCCTGTTATTGTAAACGTCACATCATGACATTATGCAGATGTGACACTAGCTTCGATGGGGCCAAATTTTACTGGAAACCGGCTAAGTGCCAATTTTGGTGAATTTCATTGAGGGTTTCCCAGCATCCTTGATCAGGCCAATATCCCCAGCATTGGGACGACTGACCCTGCTCCATCAGCTGCGATGGGGCTGGGCACGTCGTCCCCAAATGAAACTCCCCTAGTAGGTGCTCTACTCCCAGCTCCGAAATGGCAGGCAAGCACCATGTGGGACAGAGGTAGCACCTCAGGGATAACCTCAAGGCCTCACTGGGGAAGTGCGGCATTCCCACTGACACCTCGGAATCACTGGCCCGAGACCGTCCAAAGTGGAGGAGGAGCATCCGGAAAGGAGTTGTGCTCCTCCGGACTTGCCTTTGGGAAAAAGTGGAAGTCAGGGGGAAATGGTGAAAGGAACACGCTGCTACACCAACACTCCACTCCTTCGTATAACCACCACCTGCCCCAAGGGTACCAGAGCCTGTGGTAGCTGCATTGGTCTGTACAGCTGCCTATGGACTCACTCTGAGAATGGGAGAGAGCCATCCTCATCTGTGAGGGACTGCCAATGATGACTCTCTCTGTGAACCCCAACAAATTTTCTCACACTATTTTCCCAAACCCATCTCATTACCCACATCCCAGGTCCCCCTGGTAGCCACAAGTCGAATCCTCTCCGCTGCTCCCGCAATCTCCCAGGATTATCTGTGCTGCCAATTTCTTTAATGCCCAGCTGGTCTAGTACTGGCAAGTCCACAGTTGCCCTGCCCTGTTCCTGCCAATTGTTTCAGTCATGGAAGAAATTGGTCGCTGCGCTTTGCCTATAGGAACCTGGAGGATGGGGTGGATGGGATGGTGCACAGGAGGGCTATGCTCCTCCCTCAGGACTGGCAGATACCAGACAATGCCAGCCTGGAATGAGGTTGTCAGCTGAATCACTGTCCACAGTCCAGAGGAACACACAGCAATGTAGGAAGAAGATCAATGACCTTCTCTGCTCCATCACCTTCTCTCTGCTACTCCGCACCTATTCTCTCCCTTCCGCTGCCAAGGCTTGTGGTCTCCCACTCTCACTATTGTACAGTCACTGTTACTAGTGTCTTCTGTCACTCACTCTGAACTACCCATACCCTCCCCACACACTGACTCTGCATGGCCTCTGTGCTGCCTACTCACTCACTCACTCAGGACATCTCACCAGCTTTCCTTCACCTGCACCAGCGTTAACAATTGAGCCACCCATGGCAGCACGGTGGCACAGTGGTTAGCACTGCTGCCTCACAGCGCCAGAGACCTGGGTTCAATTCCCGCCTCAGGCGACTGACTGTGTGGAGTTTGCACGTTCTCCCTGTGTCTGTGTGGGTTTCCTCCGGGTGCTCCGGTTTCCTCCCACAGTCCAAAGATGTGTAGGTCAGGTGAATTGGCCATGCTAAATTGCCCGTAGTGTTAGATAAGGGGTAAATGTAGGGGTATGAGTGGGTTGCGCTTCGGCGGGTCAGTGTGGACTTGTTGGGCCGAAGGGCCTGTTTCCACACTGTAATGTAATCTAATCTAATATAATCTAATCTAATCCTTCCCTTTGGCTCATTCTAGGAGACAATGGTGAACACTAGGGAAGAAGGAGCCAAGAGACATGGTGGGATGTCCAACATCCAGCTCCTCACCCCCTACACAGAAAGATTGTGACCCTGACTACCCCCCAAGAGGCTGAATGACCATGTCCAAGCCCCTGGACTGATGTCAGAGACTGCCTTTAACTTACTGTGCTGAGACTCCCCTGACTGGGGGCTGTGTCTCCTGACATGACTGAGGACTCCACCGTTTAGACTTTGAGACATGGCCATGCTTGAAGAACATCTTTGATGGTGATACATGGCTTGGGTGTGAATTTTTTTTATTCATTCAGAGGATGAGGGCGTTATTGGCCAGGCCAGCATTTGTTGCCCAACCTTAATGTCTAGAGGGCAGTTAAAAGTCAACTATATTGGAGTCATGTGTAGGCCAGGCAAAGATGGCAATTTCCTTTCCAAAGAGCATTACTAAACCAGACAGAATTTTATGATGATCGACAACAGTTTCATGGCTATCATTAGATTCTTAAGTCCAGATTCCTATTGATCCCAAAGTTTAGCATGCTGGGAGTTGAACCCTCAGTCTCTGGAGTAACAGTCCAGTGATAATACCATTAGGCCACTCCCTCCTCTTGACATAGCACACTTCCATGAAGCGAGGTGTCCAGCTCCTCGACTGATTGCTGCTACCAACATTGATTACATGGCTACATGATTTTGTGTCTGTGCCAGATGGTAAGTCCATGTAGATGGACTATTAGCCTTTAATCTCTGGCTGAAAGAGCAAAGCACAATAAGGCAAGGCCAGGCTGAGCGAGGTAGTGATACAGTGAGCATCCAAGTAGGTGACTGTCGAGTGAGTGAGCATAAAGAGAGCAAGCGAGGAGCTCAGAGGTTTAGGCTGGTCCAGTCCATGTGTTGGTGCCTGCCATTGTGCACAAGTTGTCCTGGGAGCAACATTCCAATGAAAGATGCTAGTACGGTTCCAAGGTACAGACTGTATTGGGACATGTGACGTAAGGGTGTGGTGAGACTGGTACATGCCCAATTCCAATGTCTGTCAAAGGGAGACAAATGTAGCTGCTGCCCAGGGAATGTGCCCTGGGTATTGGTAACTGATGTACGGTCTGAAGGAGCAAATGGAGAGCTGGAGCCAGAAAGTACCTGCTCTGAGTTTCTTGTTGGGAATTGTTGCCATCTAATGTCTAGATATTTTCTCATCAACCCGTTAAGGAAGACATTATGACACAACTCTAGAGCAAGGGGAGGTGATGGCCTAGTTGTATTATTACTGAACTGTTAATCCAGAAACCCAGATAATGTCCCGGGGACCCGGGTTTGAATCCTGCCATGGCATATTGTGGAATTTGAATTCAATACAGAAGTACCTTGATTATCTGAAGGATGTGGGCGAGCAGTATTTCGTTCAGTTAATCAAATGCCATTTAACATAGTTTAGCTGAGCATCGGGATCTTGATGGATAATCGAAGTTCCTCTGTAAATATCTGGAATTAAGGTTCTAATAATGACCATTGTCAGGAAAATCCCATCTGGTTCACTAATATCCTTTAGGGAAGGAAACTGCCATCCTCACCTGGTCTGGCCTCCATGTGACTCTTGACCTTCAATGTCAGTGATTCTTAACTGCCCTCTGGCAATGAGGGATGGGCAATAAATGTTGCTTAGCTAGCAATGCTCTCATCCAATGAATGAATAAAGAGAATAGTGGGACTTGAACTGGTATCTCATGTCTCAGAGGTAGGGGCACTGCCACTGCATCATAAGCGCCCTTGCTATCTAGCTAATAGTGGGATGTCACTGTACGCTAATATGTAGAAATAAATCTCTCCCCACCCATTAAGGAGAATCTTGTTTCCCCATTATACACTGAATTGGAAAATGAGATGTTTAGTCCTTGACATTGAGAATCACCTCACATGATTTTTCGACTTTCTCATCACTGCCCATGGCATTCAGTGTCTGGTAAGATTCCATCCCAAGTGTGAAATGCCTGAAAATATCTCCACCATGATTCCGTACTGGCATCTAGCTCTTTATACAACACTGTTCACCTTTCACTGCACCCATACCCAAGTTGAACCAATCCGGCCTCCTTTACTGTATCCGTTGCTCTCGATGTGGTTACCTCTATATTGGGGAGACAGGAGGCCAATTTGCGCAATGTTTCAGAGAACATTTCCGGGACACACGCGCTAAACAACCACACTGCCCTATGGCCGACCACTTTGACTCCGCTTCCCACTCCAACAAGGACATGCAAGCCCTGGGCTTCCTTCACCACCAAATCCTAGCCACCTGACATCTGGAGGAAGAGCGCCTCATCTTTCACCTTGGGACCCTCCAACCACACGGCATTAACGTCGATTTCACCAGTTTCCTCATTTCCCCTCCCCCCACCTCATCCCAGATCCAACCCTCCAACTCGGCACTGCCCTCTTGAACTGTCCCACCTGTTCATCTTCCTTACCATCTATCTGCTCCACTCCAACCTATCACCATCAAACCCCGCCCCACCTGCACCTACCAATTGCCTTCCCAGATACCTTCTCCCCAGCCCCAACCCCTCTCCTATTTGTCTCTCAGCCCCCTTCCCCCTACCACCAACATTCCTGATTAAGGAGTTATGCCCAAAACATTTATTCTTCTTTACTTTGGATTAGAATTAGAATTCCTACGGTGTGGAAACAGGCCCTTCAGTCCATCAAGTCCACATCGTCCCTCCAAAGAGGAGCCCACCCAGACTCATTCCCCTAGCTTATATCTGCCCCTGACTAATAACTTACACTATGGGCAATTTAGCATGGCCAATTCACCTAACCTGCACATCTTTGGACTGTGGGAGGAAACCAGAGCACCCGGAGGAAACCCTCACAGAGGACAGATAAAATGTGCAAACTCCACACAGACAGTCACCCAAGGCTGGAATCGAACCTGGGTCCATGGTGTTGTGAGGCAGTAGTACTAACCAATGATGCCTGACAACTGTGCTTTTCCAGTGCCACACTTTTTGATTCTGATCTCCAGCATGTGCAGTCCACACTTTCTCCATGAACCAATCTAGCACAGTGAGCATCAATAGTAAATAGACTTTCAGAATCGAACACAGAACAATTGAACACTGCAGCTACAGCTCTCGAATTCCTTTATTCAGGCCTCTGTCCCTCTCTCTTCTCCAATTTCAAGGTGCTCCTTAAAATCGATCTCTTTGCTCACCTGTCCAAATATTGGCATAAATTATTCATTGATCTTATTGAATGGTGGAATAGGCTTGAGGGGCCGAATGGCCTATTCCAGTTCCTATGTTGTCAGCTTTGTTTGACAATTGCTCCTGTGAAGCACTTTGGGATGTTGACGGTGAGTTATTATGGTCTGGAAAACACACTGTGAAAGAGTAACAGATGCAAATTCAATAACTTTGCAAAGAGATAAGTATTCAGCACGGTGGCACGGTGGCACAGTGGCACTGCTGCCTCACGGCGCCAGAGACCCGGGTTCAATTCCCGCCTCAGGTAACTGACTGTGTGGAGTTTGCACATTCTCCCCGTGTCTGCGTGGGTTTCCTCCGGGTGCTCCGGTTTCCTCCCACAGTCCAAAGATGTGCAGGTTAGGTGAATTGGCCATGCTCAATTGCTTGTAGTGTTAGGTGAAGGGGTAAATGTAGGGGAATGGGTCTGGGTGGGTTGCTCTTCGGAGGGTTGGTGTGGACTTGTTAGGCCAAAGGGCTTGTTTCCACACTGTAAGTAATCTAATCTACAAATGTGCAGGGGAAGGAGTAGGCAAATTGGATAGCTCCTTCCATCAGCATGTTGGGCCAAATGAACTCCTTCTGAAATACACCATTGTACAAGAAAGGCATTATCTAAATGCAAGTTACAGATGTGGTTGTTATGCAGGCAAATCTTCTGCAAGGTTAGGTTTGATTACTCATTGATGGGGTCAAGTCAGCACAGAAGAACATCTTGTTTTCTTTGTTCAGTTTGATACTGAATTATTTACAGAGCAGCACATCATAAACAATAAGCTGATAAACCCATTTAGACTTCCACAAGGCTTTCCGTGAAGTGTGTTTTACTGAACTTAATGTTCGAACACTTCCAGCCTTCTGCAATTACTGCCATGACACATAAATAGTTTCTACTTTTCCATGGTGCAAGCAATTTTAAGTTTACAAGCATGAAAAGCGATTTAATTGTAAGATGTAAAATTCTTAACAGGCTGGACAGGGTAAAGACTGAGTAAATGTTTCTCATGGTTTGTGAGTTTAGAACACGAGTCTGTTCTTGTTTGGAACTGGCTATTTAGGACAGAGATGATGAGAAATATCTTCAGTCAAACGGTTGTGAGTCTTTTGGGTTAAGTTTCCCCAGTGAGCCCTGAATGCTCAGTCATTAGGTACAGTCAACACATGATCTTGATGAATGATGGAACAGCCTTGAAGGGTCAAGTAGCCTAATTCAGCTCCGATTTCTCATTGAATCTGCGTCCATCACCCTTTTACAGTGTGTTTTCCAGACCATAATAACTCACTAACAACATCCCAAAGTGCCTCACAGGGACAGTTGTCAAACTAGAGTTATAGAATCTTATTGTCATAGGGTCATACAGCACGGAGACAGAGCCTTCGGTCCAACTAGTCCTATGTTCCCAAATTAAATGAGTCTCACTTATTTGCATTTGGCCCATAGCTCTCAAACCTTCATGTACTTATCCAAATATCTTTTAAATATTTTAACTGTACTCGCATCCACCACTTTCTCTGGAAGTTCATTCTCCACAACTAATCTATCTCTGTGTAAAAATGACAACCACCATCTGTTTCCTACCATCAAACTAATTTTGTATCCAATTGGCAGGCTGACCCTGAATCCCATGTGATCTAACTTCACTAATTTGTCTACCATGTAGAACTTTGTAAAAGATTGTAATAAAGTCCATATAAACAATATTTACTGCTGTGTCCTCACAATTTGTCTGGAAGTGTGTCACAGGTTGTTGTAATTCATATTCATGTCATAGAGTCATCAAATTTTACAGTACAGAATGAGGCCATTCAACCCATCATGCCTATACTGGCTCCTGAAAGAGCTATGTCAAATTAAAGGAATTTCCGTAGGACTAATTATCCAACATGTGACAGAATTGTCAGAACAATTGACAGTGAAAGCGTCAATAAAATGGGTAGAGGGGTTCATTGTCTTTTTATGCTGGAATGTAAAATGAGCAAAGGGCCACCCACACACTTCCTACTTTCAAAGTATAACCAAGAAGTAATCTCTTGCAAAAAGGGGCAGGTGTGTTTCCAGTGCATGAAGACAAAAATGTGACAACTTCAAGGACCAAAGGGAAGTGAAGAAAATAAGACAGCATTATTAATGCAAAAACTGCCAGGAAACCGATTGGACGTAAAGATTGATAAGTCTCCAGGACCCGATCACCTGCATAATGATTCATGTGTGGAATGAACTCCCTGAGGAAGTGGTGGATGTGGGTACGATTGCAACATTTAAAAGACATTTGGATAAGTACAAGAAGAGGAAAAATTTGGGCCAGGAGCAGACAGGTGGGACCAATTTAATTTGAGATTATGCTTGGCATGGACTGGTTGGACTGAAGGGTCTGTTTCTGTGCTGTCTGACTCTATGACTCTAAGTGGCTATAGAGACTGGAGATACATTGGTTGTAGATTCTGAAAGGGTTCCAGCAGATTAGAAAAGAATATAAATAGCACCTTTCTTCAAGAAAGAAAGCAGAAATCTACATGGGGCAGTTAGCTTAACATCTGCCATTGGGCAATTGCAAGAATCAATTATTAAAACGAGTATAGCAGGATGCTTCCAAAATCATGATGTGATCAGGCAGAGTCAACATGGTCTTTTGAAAGTGACAAAGCATTTAGTAATCTAATCTAATCTAGTCTAATTTGTTGCAGATTTTTCTGAGGAAATGTATAAAGGGGAACTGGTAGATGTGGTGTACTTGGAGTTTCAAAAACAGATGCTACATCAAAGATTACTAGCCAAGTTAAGAGCACAAGGTTAAACACATTAACATGGAAACAGAATTTGATTAGCTAAGAGGAAGCAGAGAGTAGATAAAATGGTTCTTGTTCGGATTGGCAAGCTGTAACTAGTGGAGTTGCACAGGGATCAGTGCTGGGCTTTTGTGATGCATATCAATGCCTTAGATGATGGGACCGAATGTATTGTAGCTACATTTGCCATCGACGTCACGATAGGCAGAAATTAAGTTGTCAGGTTGAAGTAGTGACTCTGCAAAGGGATATAGACAGCTTAAATAGCAAAGTAAAAATAACAGATGAAGTATAATGTGGGAAACTGTGAACATGTCCATTTTAGCGGGAGGAGTAGGGAAAAAAATCAGCTTAATATTTAAATGGAGCATGCTTGCAGAACCCTGAGGTACAGAGGAATCTGAAGGTCTCGGTAGATGAATCACAAAAAAAAATGCAAATATAGCAAGGGATTAGGAAAGCAAATGGAATATTACAAATTATTGCAAGGGGAATGGTATCTAAAAGTGGGGGAAGAGTTCCTGCAGCTGTACAGAGCCTTGGTGAGACCACATATAGGGTACTGTTTTGTTCTCCCTATTGAGCAAACCAAGTAACTACATTAGAATCAGCTCAGAGATTTTTGCTTGACTCAGCCCTGGAATGGTTGGGAAAGAGATGGGAAAAGTTGAGCCAATCCTCATTGGAGTTCAGAAGAATGAAAGGTGATGTTCCTGAAACAAATATGATCTTAAAGGACAAAAACAGAAATTGCTGGAAAAGGTCAGCAGGTCTGTTAGCATCGGTAAAGAGAACTCAGAGGAGTTAACAGAAATGTTAACTCTGATTTCTCTGCACAGATGCTGCCAGACCTGCTGAGCTTTTCCAGTAATTTCTGTTTATGTTCCTGATTGTCAGCATCCGCATTTCTTTCGGTTTTATGATCTTAAAGGGTCTTGTCAGGCTGAATACTAGGGAAATGATTTCTTTCCTCTTGTGATACACAACAGCCTAATGCAGGAGACACAGTTTAAGAATAAGAGATCTCCTCTTCAACACAAAGATGAGAAGCATTTTTCTCTGGAATCCTCTTTTTCAGAAATTGATTGAGATTGGTTAATTAACCTTATTCAAAGCTGAATTAGATAGATTTGTGATAGATGAGGGAGATCAAGGTTTAGGATGGTCAGGGCAGACAAAACATGGAGTTGAATCCAAAGTCAGCCGTGAGCATATTGAATGGTGGAGCAGGTTTGAAGGGCTGAATGGCCTCCTCTTGGTCCTATTTCATTTCCTCACTATTTCTGCCTCAAAGACACATTCTTCCATAACAACCATCTATATCTGACCTCAGAATCCTGATAAGAGTAAGAGTTAGTGAGAATGAAATCTCAATCTGAAAATAATACCCTCTCCACTTTTATTAAACTTTCACCAATTACTCAAGAATCATTCCTTTCAGCAATATAATTAACTTAATATAACTCCTAATGCTCACATCCCAAGCTACTGCTACCCATCTCCTTTCCTCCTTTAAAGAGGAGACCCTTAACTGAGAAGGATTTTAGCAATATCTTCGAGTTTCTGACATCAACCAGAAATGCAAGGGACCAATGGGATCTCGCTCCTGGATTTAAGTAGCTGCTGAAGGAGTTACTGTCATATAACAATGATAGGACCCGTACAGTGTGAAAGTAGGCCACTCAGCCCATTGAGTCCAAGCTGACCCTCGAAAAGCATCCTGCCCAGACCACACAACCATTCCCCCACCCCTGCATCTCCCATGGCTAGCCCACCTAACCTGAAAAATCCCCAGACACTATGGGCAATTTAACATGGCCAATCCACCCTAACCTGCACATCTTTGGACTGTGGGAGGAAACCAGAGCACTCTAGGAAACCCACGCAGACATGGGGGGAATGTGTCAACTCCACACAGACAGTCACCCGAGGCTGGAATCGAACCTAGGTCTCTCTCACTGTGTGGTAGTAGTGCTAACCACTGAGCTACCATGCTGCCCCTATGCCTGAAGGAAAAATGAGAAAAACAAGTGAGGGATAAAGGAGTTGAAGAAAGTGCTAATCAGGTGAATGTAGGAAAATAGGGGCAGGCTGTGAGGAAGCTTAATTGATTTATTAAGCTGAAAGCCTTGGCACTTGATGTGATAGAGCGAAACGATGGCAGAAAATGGCTGCCAGAGGTTTATAACTTGCCAGCAGAGTGGAAAACTAACTTTAGAGATTGGTGCCAAGAGAAAGTTTCTGTGATGGACACTGATGCAGAGTTTGAGCAAGTCGAACATTCCTCAGCTCGAAAGAAGGACCTGACTTTGGACAGCACCTCGGGATGTCCCAGTGAAACACCTTTGAAGTTGAGCCCTACTGTTGAAATGGAGGTGACCCAACACCAAGCTCCAATACACAGAATGTGGGTGGGGGGAAGAGGTGGCAGTGACCTGACTATCCATTACACTTTACTAGTTCTCCTGGCTCCCCCCAAACCTGCAAATTCAAGAGTTTCTGGTTCAATGGAAGCTCATTATCCCACAGACAAGAATGATACTTCATACCACAGCATTGAAACATTGAACAGGTTGGTTGGAAAACATTCTTAACAAAATAAATGTTCAATTAGTGGAGGGTAACTCCAAGAAAATGAATGAAGGACATGAGACCACACACCCTGCCTTCGACTCAGAGAAAATAGGAGCAGAAATAGGCCATTTGGCCCTTCAAACTTACTCTCATTCAATATGATCATGGCTGATCATCCAACTCAGTATCCTGCTCCTGTTTTTTCTTTGAACTCATTTGCGCAAAGAACTGAATTAACCTCCTTCTTGGAAACATTCAATGTTTTGGTCTCCACTGTTTTCTGTGGCAGACAATTCCACAAGCTCCACCTTCTCTGGATGAAGACATTTTTCCTTTTCTCCGCCCTCAAAAACCTACCCCGTGCCCTGGTTCGGGTCACTCCCCGGTCAGCGGTAACATCCATCTGTTTCAGGGTCCAAGCAAATATTCTTGGGCTGCACACGATGGAATTCACTGTCACAGTGTTATGGACTAAGCCAGACCACTCAGAACATTCTTAAGCAGGTAGCTCAGACCATAACTTTGCAATTTGTTTTGGTAAGTATCTGGATTAAGTTAGCTAGGTTGACTGCTAGATTTTAAAACAGACAAAAATGTATCCACAAAATTACACAATAAAACACAAATAACAAAATAAAGAACCCCTACAGAACTCAGTCTATCCAAACGAGACTTAATTATGCTGTTCCTTATATACACAACAGTCCCAATAAGCAAATTCTCTTTGAAAACCAGTATAAATGGAACACATGCTTACCGGTTGAAGTTGGAAGCGAGAAAGAGAGAGAGTGATAGTTTCCACACAGCTCCCGTCGAACTCCTCACCAGTTCAAGGCTGAACTAAACTGCTCAGCTCGAGAGCTGACCACTCCCCTTTTATTATACAGGTCACTTCTAAAACATGACCACTTTGGCCGGAAGTCTCTGTTTACATATAAAAAAAAGGCCTCTCAAAATCCTTTTCATCTCTGTACCAAACCAGTCTGATCAGAACCCGGCCTGGTTTATTACCCCTCTGAAAAAAAAACCATCACTTCTAAAACATGACCACTTTGGCCTGAAGTCTCTGTTTACATATAAAAAAAAAGGCCTCTCAAAATCCTTTTCATCTCTGTACCAAACCAGTCTGATCAGAACCCGGCCTGGTTTATTACCCCTCTGAAAAAAAAACCAAGGACAGAGTGTCCTTGAGCCAAGGAACAGCTTTTAGAAAAAAAAGACTAGATTTGTGACAACACCATGACCTGCTTTCAAGCAGCAGGTAGATATAGCTTTTGTGGCTACAGAGATCAAGAGCGTATGAGGGGAGGGTGGGATTGGGATATTGAGCTTGATGCTTGGCCATCATCATCTTGAATAATGGAGTTGGCTTGAGCGGCTGAATAGCCTACTCCTGTCCCTATCTTCTACATTTCTATGTCCTATGGGGAGGAAGGCTGAAGGCTAAGAACTCCTCATGTTGGTGGGTCCAATCTTCCATCTAATTCCTGGGACTTGGAGGTGCTGGTGTTGGAATGGGGTCGACGAGGTCAGAAGTCACACAGCACCATTTTCTAGTGCACCAGGTTTGTTTGAAATCACAAGCTTTCAGAGCGCTGCCCCTTCGTCAGGTTCATCTGGACTGTAGCTTGGTATCAGAGTCAAAGTGTGGTGCTGGAAAAGCACAGCTGGTGAGGCAGCATCCGGGGAGCAGGAGAGACGACGTTTCGAGGTCAAGATCTTCATCAGGAGTCAACTCTCCTTCTCCACAGATTCTCCAGCATCTGCAGTCTTCACTTCTTCCTTTAGCCTGGCATTGTGTGATTTCTGACCTAATTTCTGGGAGTCTGTTGCACAAGTGCAGAATGTACAAGGATTGCAAAAAGCTTATCGGGAAACTTCTTTCATGAGCACGTTAAAGTCATTTCAATCAGCAAAAGATTATTCTGTTCTAATGGGCTGCATCACTTCATCACATACATAATACATAGAGGTTTAGTTGCACTATACAGACTTCACTTAATTATTAAAAGAGGTGAGGGAATGTGCTATTTTCCTCCTGCATTAGTATGAAGCAGAGCAGTGATATTACTTAAGCCAGTGACAAACTGCGTATCTGCCTTAGTGTAACAGGTAATACCCTTCATCTCAGACTTAGAAGGTGATGGAATCTCAGCCGTACTCTGCAAATGTAATAATCCAGGCTGACACTTGCAATGCAGTACTGAGTGAGTGCTGCATTGTAAGGGATGCCATCTTTTGTGTGAGTCATTCACTCAAGGCTTTGTTCTTTTAAGAGATTCCAAGGCAGTATATTGATGAAGAATGGGGCTGTTCTGCATAGTTAGTACCTTGGCCATTGTATATCCCTCAACCAACATTACTGGAGAAAAACGGCCACTCCTGCAGGTGACACAGTGGCTCAGTGGTTAGAACTGCTGCCTCCCAGGATCCGGGTTCGATTCCAGCCTCGGTTGACTGTCTGTGTGGAGTTTGCATATTCTTCCCTCCGGTTTCCTCCCGCAATGCAAAGATGTGCAGGTTAGGTGAATTGGTCAGGCTAAATTTCCTGTAGTGTTCAGGGATGTGAAGGTTAGGTGTATTAGTCAGGGGCAATGTAAAGTAGTAGGGGAGTGGGCCTGGGTGTGGATGTGTTGGACCGAATGGCCCGTTTCCATTCTATACAGATCCTTTGATTCACATTACAGGCTGTGGGAGCATGTTGTGCACAACTTGGCTTCTGGGTTGAAAGCAACAAATGCTGGAGATCACAACGGGTCAGGCAGCATCCATGGAGGAAGAGCGAGTTAATGTTTCCAGTCACTCACTGTGATCTCCAGTATTTGTGGTTTTCTGTACAGATTCCAGCATCTGCAGTAATTTACTCCTACTTTGGTTTCTGAGTTGCCTACATTATGACAGTGATTCAACTTCGAAAAGTACTTCACTGGGTAGGTCCAGGGTGCTACTTAAATGCAAGTCTAAATTCCCAGCTGGAGAATATGTAAAATGGTGAATCGGTGCACATTACAGAAACTATCTGTTTTGTTTTTTTGTTGCCAAACTATAACATCAGTTTGCACGCTGCTGGTAAGTTCAAAGCCCGCTACAGCACTTTCTAATATCATTTCATTGTATTCAATCGCTCAGCTGGTCTATTCACCTTCCACAAGAGTCTTGCCTCATCACTCGCTATCTTGCTATCCGCACATTCATGTCCTGCATTTCGTTTTCCCGAAAATGCATCCAAGTTGCTGTCACGTCAGTGGTTTCCACATCCTCATGACTCCTCAATAAATTGATTTCTACTGAATATTTATTAAATATTTTCCGATTGTATTTATTTGTGACTGTTTAATGACCATAAGTTTTCGATTACATGGCTTCTCATCATTCGGTGCTAATGTGATTTGAGGGGTGACACATGATTGCTTGCAATAAATTGATAGGGATTCTTCTATTTCCAGTTTGATGCTCAAACAAGGTTGTTAGGTATAGGATTGAAAACCTAAAATATTCATTGGTTCAATGGAGAGTGCAGGAGGACAGGCCAAAGGCAGCACCAAGCATACCTAAAAATGAGGTGTCAATCTAGTAAAGCAACCAAACAGGACAACTTGCATGACAAGCAGCATAAGTAGCAAGGGATAGACAGACATAAACGAACCCAGAACCAATGGATCAGATCTAAGCTCTGCATTCCTGCCACATGCAGTTGTGAATGGACTGGAGGATGAGTCTCCACAAATATCCCCATCTTCACTGATGGAAGAGCACAGCACATCAGTGTAAAAGATAAGGCTGAAGCTTTCACAGCAAACTTCAGCCAGAAGTGTCAAGTGGATGATCCATTTTGGTCTCCTCCAGTGATCCCCAGCATCACAGATACCAGTTCTAGATGTAGGTTTGCTCGCTGAGCTGGAAGGTTCATTTTCAGATGTTTTATTACCCTACTAGGTAACATCTTCAGTGAGCCTCTGGACAAAGCCTTCATTCGGAGGGTCACTGAAGATGTTACCTAGTGTGGTGACGAAACGTCTGAAAATGAACCTTCCAGCTCACAGAGCAAACCTACATCCAGAATCTCAACCTGAGCTACAAATCTTCTCAAAACTGGTCAACAGATACCTGTCTTCAGTCAATTTGATTCACTCCAGGTGATATCAAGAAACAGTTGCAGAAACTGGATATAGCAAAGACTATGAACTCTGACAACATTCCAGCAATAGTACTGAAGACTTGTCCTCCAGAACCTGCCATTCCCCTAGCCAAGCTGTTCCAGTACAGTTACAACAATGGCATCTACCTGACAACATAGAATATTGTCCAGGTATGTCCTGTACACCAAAAGCATGACAAATCTAACCCGGCCAGTTATCATCCTATTAATCTATTTTTGATCATCAGTAAAGTGATGGAAGGGGTCATCTACAGCGCTATTAAGCACCACCTGCTCAGCAGTAACCTGCACAGTGATGCCTAGTTTGGGTTCTGCCAGGGTCACTCAATTCCTGACCTCATTACAGCCTTGGTTCAAACATGGACAAAAGAGCTGAATTACAGAGGGGAGGTGAGTGTGACAGCCCTTGACATCAAGGCTGCATTTGACCGAGTGTCGCATCAAGGGAGTCCTAGCAAAACTAGAATCAATGGGTATCAGGGGGCAAACTTTCTGGTAGTTGGAGTCATACCTGGCATGGAGGAAGGTGGTCGTGATTGTTGGATGTCAGTCATCTCAGCTCCACGACATCTCTGCAGGAGTTCCTCAGGGTAATGCCCAAGGCCCAATCATCTTCAGCTGCTTCATCATAAGGTCTGAAGTAAAGATGTTTGCTGATGATCGCACAGTGTTCAGCACCATTCGCAACTTCTCAGATACTGAAGCAGTTTGTGCTCAAATGCAACAAGATCTGGACAATATTAAGGCTTGGGCTGACAAGTGGTACGTAACATTTATGCCACAGAAATGCCAGGCAATGACCATCTCCAAATAAGAGACAATCTAACTGCCACCTCTTGACAGTTATTGGTGTTACCATCACTGAATCCCCCACTATCAATATCCTCGGGTTTATCATTATCCAGAAACTCACCACATAAACACCATAGCTAGAAGAGCAGGTCAGAGACTAGGAATACTACAGTGAGTAACTTACCTCCTGATACCCCAGAGCCTGCCCACATCTACATTCCAAGAGCAAGTCAGGAGTGTAATGGAATACTCCCCACTTGCCCCACATTTTAAGCACTCTGCATGTGGAGAAGTTACCCCAAATCTGTATTGGGTGCCGTTGAGACAGTCTCATATCCATAGCTGCTAGTTTTGTTTTCCTTGACAGTTGAGAGTTATGTTCTTCCCATCTACCACTTTAACCCATTAAATAAATTGCTTTTCACACAGAGAAAGTGTTTCTCTTCCCAGTGCTCTCTCTGGATCCTGTTTTTGAGATGACCTGGTTTTGTGTGTGAAAGATTTCACCAACTACAGTGTGTGGTTTGTATTTTTTTGTGATCAAAGGGCCTGGTCCTTTTCTTACACTGACAACAAAATGGGAAGGGAATAATTTATAAAAATAATAATCCAGTTTCTCTGTGTGTGTGTACGTGTGTGTGTGTAGGTGCATATAGATTAAGGTTGTGTGTGCATCTGCGTGCATGTGTCTGTGTGACTGTGTTTATGTGTGTGTGTGTGTGTGTGTCTGTACCTGTGCGTGTGTGCCTGTACCTGTGTGTGTACATGCTTGCGTGTGTGTGTGCGTGGTTGTGTGTGTGTGTTCGTGCGTACGTGGCTGTGTGTGTGTGAGTCTAAATATATGTGTGTGTGTATATATATATATATATATATATATACACACACATATATATATATTCTGCATAGTCTGACAGGAAAGTGCCAATAATTTAGCAAGTTCAACACTTATCCACTGCCTTACGTCTTTGAATTAAAATGAATGGGAAAAATACCTTCTCTGCATGGTAGATGAGGCAGACAATAAGCCTCAAACACTAGGACCTTAGAGATTCATCTTCACGGAAGAGATTAAACCAGTCTGAAACCATTTCCAGGGAAATTTGAACCTGTTGCCAGGATGGCACATGGAATGGGTAGGGTCGAGGGTCGTTGTATACAAAGGCCCAGTGATCACACAAATCTCAGACGTTTCTGGTTAACAGTTCAGCTTTATTTGTAACCACTGGACAGCTTGCCACTGTTACTATGGCAATGACCAATGGGCCCTGCTGTGATTATCTGTTGCTGTGGAAACTGCAGCCTGCTGGTCCAGTCCTAAAATAGATAAAAGGTGCATTTATTTTTAATTCCCCTCCCCCCACTGAGTTGACATTTCACTGTGCACCATTCTAATTAGCAATTTACCCACTCATGGTTCTGATGGCCAATTTATGCTGAGATGTGAGAATCTCAAAGACACATCTTTGTTGAAGGGGACGTAGTTGGTATCTCACTCATTGTTTGTTCCTTGTAAAACCCACCAGGTGTTCAACAGCTCATTGGAAGTTAACCCATGAAACAAGCTTCTACTGGAAATGTCCTCCCTCCTCTGGATTGAAAGAATTAATCTCACGACAGAACTGCTGGGAAAAAGCTAACAGAGAGAAAACAAAACCAAAGCAAAAAGAATGTTTTCTTTCAATGCTCTTCAAACATTTTCAGTGTAGTCTTGCAGACTTTGGAACTGAGGGTGTAAAAGGGCATTTGTCCAGCTGGGAGGATTATAAATTGAATATAAGTTTGTTGATGGTTAGTATGTGTCAGCGATTTGAAGGTTAATCTTGTGAACGCACCTCAACCTAATGGTTCAAAAGATGTTGGCTGTGGAAAGATACGCTTTCTTTGGCCATCATAAAGTCTTCCAGCTTTCTGTTTGGTCGTGGGAAGGCACTGTGGACACAGACAGCCACTGACAATGAGTACGTGTGGAGTTTTCATTAGAGACAAACAGTTGTGTGATGGAACCCTAACCACTAACATTCCCATCAGAACTCGCAACCCCTTGAAAGTGAAGGATGGATGACCAGAAATAGAGCATTCACTGCTGTCTTGTATTAAATGCTTAATTGAACTTTTAGGAACAATTAAAAGCTTTAAAAGCCTCAAGATTATTAAAAAAGAAGCAAATTGAAAAGGTAAGGAGTCTGATTGTTTTGAATACATGGGAATGAAAACATGCCAAGATGTGCATTTCAGTAGCAGCTTTCATAACCTTGGGAAGTCCCAAAGTGTTTTACAGCTAAGAATCTTCTTTTATTCCCTCATGGGATGTCAGTGTTACTGGCTGAGCCAGTATTTCTGACCTATCTGCAGATGTCCTTGTGCAGGTAGGGCTGAGCTGCCTTCTTGAACTGCTGCAGTCTACCTGCTGCTCATTGACTCACAATGCCCTTAGGGAGGGAATGCCAGGATTTTCACCCAGCGCACTGAAGGAACGGTGATATATTTCCAAGTTTGGATGGTGAGTGGCTCGGAGATGAATTTGCAGATGGTGGTGTTCCCATATATCTGCTTCTCGATAGAAATGATCGTGGGCTTGGAGGGCGCTGTCTAAAGACATTTGGTGATTTTCTGCAGTGCTTCTTGCAGATAGTGCATACTGCTGCTACTGAGCGTCAGTGATAGAGGGAGTGGACGCTTGTTGAAGTGGGTTGCTTAAGGAAAGTAGGGAGTATTCCACCACACTCCTGACTGGTGCCACATCAATAGTGGATAGGCTTTATAGAGTCAGGAGGTGAGTTGCTTGCCGTATTTTTTCCTAGCCTCTGCCTTCTTCTTACAGCTACTATGTTTATGTGATGAGTCCAGTTGAGTTTTGGGTGAATGGTACTCCCAAGGATGTTTGTGGTGGTGAAATTCAGTGATGGTAACACCACTGAATGTCAAGAGTGTTTAGATGGTCATTTATTGGAGATGGTCATTGCCTGGCGTTTGTGTGGTGCACATGTTACTTGCTACTTGTAAATCTGGATGTTGTCCAGATCTTGTTGCATCTGAACATGGACTGCTTCAGTATCTGAGGAGTCGCTTGGAGAAAGATCAAATGTAATGTAGGAAGAGGACAAGAGGGAGGATAACAATGTATCTGCCCTATCTCTACTGCAGGATTGCTGGGCTGACTATTGAAGCATTGTCAGAGGCTGATCTGTCTCTCTGTGTGGGAGTCTTAGTTGCTGCTTCTACTTCGCCTATATACAGTGCATCAAGAGGTGATTCATACTTGTACAAATACAAAGCCAAGTGACTCATTTCTGGCTGACCTGTTACTTTACTCATTATTTTTACATAACTCTACTCAATCTGAACTTTGTTTAACCTCAAAAGATTCAACAGCTCATCGCCTTGTTTTCTTTCATGATTATCTGATGAATAAATGGCCCTACAACAACTTTAATATTCTATCTCCCTTGTGGCTCCTTCTAGCTCTCAAGTAAGTGTTGACTTCTCACCAGGCAACAGCTTTCTTTCTCAGTGATGCAGTCAGAAGTATCACACGAGCACAGAGTCCAGATGCCAATTTTGCTTCTCAATACGAGAGTAGTGTAATGGAATTATCGCCCACTGGTCTTCTATTCTCCATCAGCTAGTATTTGTTGTTGGGAGCCTGTTAAATTGGGAACATTCTAGGTCCTTGCCCGAGTGTGCAATCTTAACTTGCAAGCCTAGACAGGTAACGCAGTACCCAATCAATCACTCAGCAAGCTCCTATCAATGCTGTATAAATTGTTGATTCCTTTTCACCATTGTTTCATTTTCTTCTGGTCCAATACAGTTCAGAACAAAGAAATAGAGCTTTCATTAGATTAGATTAGATTACTGTGTGGAAACAGGCCCTTCGGCCCAACAAGTCCATACCGACCCGCAACCCACCCATACCCCTACATTTACCCCTTACCTAACACTACAGGCAATTTAGCATGGCCAATTCACCTGACCTGCACATCTTTGGACTGTGGGAGGAAACCGGAGCACCCGGAGAAACCCACGCAGGCACAGGGAGAACGTGCAAACTCCACACAGTCAGTTGCCTGAGGCGGGAATTGAACCCGGGTCTCAGGCGCTGTGAGGCAGCAGTGCTAACCACTGTGCCACCGTGCCGCCCACTTGATGTTTAAGTTCAGCTACAGCTATTCAACTACAAGACAGCACAGGTTCAAGGTAAAAGGGGAAATGTTCAGGGGAGAAGTGCAGGGAACACTTTCCCCCCAGTGGGTGTGTGTACCTGGAATGCACTAGAGGTGATGGAAGCAGGCACATTTTTGCGGTTTCTATCCCTCTATTCTCCTCCCATTCATGTATCTATCAAGATGCACCTTAAACAGGACCTTGATGAGGCCACACCCTGAGGACTGTGTACAGTTTTGGTTTCCTAGTCTGAGGAAGGGTGTTCTTGCTCCTGAGGGAGTCCAGCGAGGGTTCACCAGACTGATCCCCGGGATGGCAGGACTGACAGACAAGGAAAAACTGAATCAACTGGGCTTTACTAGTTGCAATTTAGGAGAATGAGGGGGGAATCCATGGAAACATGTAGAATCCTGATGAACTGGACAGGATAGATGGGGGAAGAATGTTCCCGATGTTGGGGAGGTTCAGAACTAGGGTATAGAAACATAGAAAATAGGTGCAGGATTAGGCCATTCGGCCCTGCGCCACTATTCAGTACGATCATGGCTGATCATGCAGTAACAGTATCCCATTCCCACCCTCCCCCATACGCCTTTATTCCTTTAGCCCCAAGGGCCACATCCATCTCCCTCTTGGATATATCTAACAGACTAGCCCCAACAGCTTCCTGGGGGAGAGACTTCCACAGGTTCACAACTCTCTGAGTGAAGAACTCTTCCTCATCTCTGTCCTGAATGGCTTACTCCTTATTCTTAGACTGTGACCCCTAGTTCTGAACCTTCCTAACATCGGGAATATTCTTCCCCCATCTATCCTGTCCAGTTCATCAGGATTCTACATGTTTCCATGGATTCCCCCCTCAATTCTCCTAAATTGCAACTAGTAAAGCCCAGTTGATTCAGTTTTTCCTCATCTGTCAGTCCTGCCATCCCGGGGATCAGTCTGGTGAACCCTCGCTGGACTCCCTCAGGAGCAAGAACACCCTTCCTCAGACCAGGAAACCAAAACTGTACACAGTCCTCAGGGTGTGGCCTCATCAAGGTCCTGTTTAAGCTGCATCTTGATAGATACATGAAGGGAGGAGAATAGAGGGATAGAAACCGCAAAATGGCGATAAAAAGCAGGTTAAATAAGAATGAGGAATTGACGCATGTTTTGTGGGCTGAAGGGCCTGTTCTTGTGCCAGTTATTGAATCATAGAATCATAGAATCTCTACAGTGTGGAAACAGGCCACTCGGCCCAACAGATCCACTCCAACTCTCCGGCGAGTATCCCACCCAGACTCATTCCTCTACCCTATTACTCTACAGTTCCCCTGATTAGTGCACCTAACCTAAACATTCCTGAACACTATGGGCAATTTAGCATGGCCAATTCACCTAATCTGCTCATTGGTCGACTGGGGGAGGAAATCGGAGCACAATTTGAATTGTATTTATTGTATTGTATTGTATTATATCCAGCACAACTGATGGAAAGGTTTAGGGAGGGCATTCCAGAACATATGACTGTGGCAGCTGAAGGGAGACCCATTAATAGTGAAACGTAGAATGCATGAGAGGGTAGAATTAGAGGAGCACAGAGATTTCAGAGATTTGTTGGGCTGGACAAGGTTTCGGAGCTAGGGGGTACTGAATTATGCTAATGTGCCTTTTAGCCCCAGAAGGGTATCTTTACAGATGTGTTATCCCTTGTAGAAACCCAGATGTGGGTAACATAGCATTGAAAGATCTAACTGAGCTCACAAATGCATGCAAATATTAAAGTCACAGGCATTTTGTGTCTGGGCTGACAGCAGGTTAATCAGTGACAAACAGTAGCCTGCATCTATCAGCTTGTCGTGCATCAAGTGGCCCTAGTTAAGCTGGAGTCTAAGACCTTTTCACCCACAGAGTATTTCTGCAGGTTTTCTCCCGGTCATTATCCATAGTTTGGGAAAATCTCAGACGAACACAGATAATGCTTTCTCTGGAATTTTTGTTCTCCATCAAAGTTCCAGCAACTCATCAGGAAATAGAGCCAGGGGAAGTGATTACGCAAGGGAGGTGCTGGAAGTAATTTCACCCTTTAATGCCTTTACTGACCCAGAGCACAGGCATCTAACGTTTAATACATGCTTTTATTAAAATGAGCAACTGAGGTTCAAAGTCATTTTATTTTCATAAAGCAATGAGATGAAAAGGTTTATTGGAATGTGCTTTGAGATCTAAAGAATAATTCCATGATCAAACACTCCTAGTGAGGAAGCTGTGCTTATCAGTGAATACTGTAACCTTATCTCTGACCTACGATTGCTTCATGCCTCGTCCCCTCTGCTGTGATGGTTTAACCTGGACCCTCGAAAACTGATAAAAATTCATGAAGAATATTTCTGTTCTTTTAATCCTGGCCATCCAGGGTTATTAGTTTACTGTGACTGAACTTTTCAGATTCCATTTTAAGTTCAAATACATTACTAAACTATGGAAATATTATCGCAATGACAAAGTGGTCAATCTATTGCATTGGGCTCTCATAGGGAGATGGTGAACGCAGTCAGCGATGATTCATTCAAATGCAAATTAGATAATATCTTTTTCAAAAAAGAATGCAAAGGGACACAGTAATTTGAAACGTAGCATGAGACTGTGAAGACATTAGAGAAGTTGCAAAAAAGATTTGAGAATGGTTCCAGGGATTAGGGACTTCAGATACATGAACTACTCTCCTTAGAGAAGAGTAAATCGAGAGATTTTACAGAGGTATTCAAATTCTGAGGCGTCCGGGTATAGAGAAACTATTATCCCAAACAGTTCTGTGACACAGGACTCTGGGTTCTATGATTTGTTTTCTTGGGGACACATCAGGATAAACATCGACTATACCTGGAGGGCTATCAATTTGGTGAAGGCATTCTTTGGTCTGCCTGAACCTTGTTGGTCGACCAGTGCAAAGAGTTGACCTCAACCGTGTGTTACAGATTGGCATATTCAAAGGTCCAGGACTATGTGCTGAGGGACGCGCTAAAGCCTGGGGCAGCTGCTGCCAAGGCGCAGTGGGGAAAGACCACCTTTTTAGCTCTTTCAGACAAAGTGCAACGGGATCCATTCAGTTATCAGACACTCTCTGTACCTCAAATATATGGAAGTATTGTCCTAAATAAGTAAGAAGTGCCTTGGTATTTTTTGTTTGAAATGGTAGGAAATGCCAAATTCCAATATTTGCTCTTCAGGTACAAAGACTGTACAGAACTGCTTCAGTCAGTGCCTGTAGATAAAGATTTTTTATGAGTAAAGTATATATTTTGCAATAAAAAAGGGAAACTATTCCCATTGCAGGAAGAGTCCAGAACCGGAGAACAACAGATTTGAACTGAAGGGAGTCAGAGGAAAATCTGTTTTTGTGTGAAGAGTTGTTGGGATTTGGAGTGCATTGTCTGAAAGTGTGATGGAGATAGGGTTATTCATGGATTTCAAAAATGAATTACAAAAAGAGATGAAAGTGAAAACTATGGGGCTATATAATGATTGTTAACGAGGTCAGCCAAGTGGACCTCATAGAATATGAGTTCCCGGATTGGGGCTGTTAACATGATCCAATCAGGGAGCCGTGGCTGACAGAAATAAACTGAAGTAGTCCCCCTCCAACTCCATTTTGATTTAATCCCTGCCCTCCCCTTCACTGTTTGATCACACAGCATTGTCCTTTGATGTGAAGGGCACTGCTTGTCACTGGCCAGTCGGGTGTTTCTTTTCTTCCTGGTGGTGGAAATTGAATAAAAATTTATACACCTTGTGCCTTTCACTGTGTCTCATACCTGCACACACACAACATGGGTGCTAGGGAAAAATAAGCACTACCGCAGTTAGGCGAAAAGAAAGAAAAAAATAAACAGGAGTATCGGATGTTCTGTTCACTCTGAGAGCTGGCTCAGAGGGAGCTGGAGCAGTGTCAAGGAAGCACCACATGTATATAAATGGTGACTTTGAGGGTGACTGTGAGGTTAAAGATAAGTCTCCTGGCATTGATGGAATGCATCCAAGGGTACTAAAAGAGATGGCAGAAAAATAGCAAGTGCACTTGTGGTAACTTTCCAAAATTTGCTGGACTCTGGTGCAGTTGCAGTGGATTGGAAAACAGCAATTGTGGCACCGCTGTTTAAAAAGGGCAGTTGACAAAAGTTGGGGAATTATAGACCGGTTAGCTTAACTTCTGTGTTTATTATCAAGGAAGAAATAGCAAGGCATCTTGATAGAAATTGTCATGTTGGGCAGATGCAGCATGGGTTCATGAAGGGTAGGTCATACTTAACTAATCTTTTGGAATTCTATGAAGACATTATGAGCACGGTGGACAAAGGGGACCCGGTAGATGTGGTGTCCCTAGATTTCCACAAGGCATTCGACAAGAGGCTGCTACATAAGGTAAGTATGCATGGCGTTATGGGTGAAGTATTAGCATTGATAGAGGATTGGTTAACTGACAGGAAACAAAGAGTGGGGATAAATGAGTACTTTTCTGGTTGGCAATCAGTAACTAGTGGTGTGCCTCAGGGACCAGTGTTGGGATTGCAATTCTTTACAATTTATATAGATGGTTTAGAGTTGGGGACCATGTGTAGTGTGTCAAAATTTGCAGATGACACTAAGATGTGTGGCAGAGCAAAGTGTGCAGAGGACTGTGAAACTTTGCAAAGGGACATAGTTTAAGTGAATGGGCAAAGGTCTAGCAGATGGAATACAATGTGAAGTTATCCATTTTGGTTGGAGTAACAGTAAAAAGGATTATTACTTGAATGGTAACAAATTGTAGCATGCTGCTGTGCAGAGGGACCTGGGTGTCCTTGTGCATGAATCACAGAGGCTTGCAGCTACAACAAGTAATTAAGAAGGCAAATAAAATGTTGTCTTTCATTGCTAAAGGGATTGAGTTTAAAAGCAGGGAGATTATGTTGCAGCTGTACAGGGTGCTGGTGAAGCCACACCTGGAGTGCTGTGTGCAGTTTTGGTCTCCTCACCTGGCACTGGAGGGGGTGCGGAGGAGATTCACTAGGTTGATGCCAGAATGGAGAGGGTTGGCTTATGTGGAGAGACTGAGTAGACTGGGACTATACACATTTGAAATACTGCGTGCAGTTCTGGTTGCCACAATACCCAAAGGATGTGGATGCTTTGGAGAGGGTGCAGAGGAGGTTCACCAGGATATTGCCTGGTATGGAGGATGCCAGCTATGAAGAGAGGTTGAGTAGGTTAGGATTATTTTCATTAGAAAGATGGAGATTGAGGGGGTTCTGACTGAGGTCTACAAAATCATGAGAGGTATAGACAGGGTGGATAGCAAGAAAGTTTTTCCCAGAGTGGAGGACTCAATTACTAGGAGTCATGAGTTCAAAGTGAGAGGGGAAACATTTAGGCGAGATATGCGTGGAAAGTTCTTTACGGAGAGAGTGGTGGGCACCTGGAACATGTTGCCAGCAGAGGTGGTAGAGGCAGGCACGATCATTTAAGATGTGCCTAGACAGACACATGAATGGGCAGGGAGCAGAGGGTTACAGATCCTTAGAAAATAAGCGACAGATTTAGATAGAGGATCTGGATCAGCACTGGCTCGGAAGGCTGAAGGGCCTGTTCCTGTGCTGTAAGTTTCTTTGTTCCTTGTTTGTTCTTTGGTTGATGGTGGCAGAAACTTCTATCCGACTGCACACCTCCTGTATTCCTGTAAGGGTGGCTCCCCTTTGACACATGGCAGTTTGCTGGGAGTATATGTAGTGTGTTCACTGTGTATGGTGCTGGAACATGGTGGTGGTGTGATGCTGATGTCACAAGATGCTGTAGAACGACATGTCCACCCTCCCTTTGATTGATCCATTGACTGTTAAGTGCCCCCCACAGACACAAGCTGCCAGTCCCTCCCTTTTCACCATAAAACAAAGTAAACTGTTGAGGCTGGCACCTTCAAACTGAGCCCCAAAGAGTCCCTGCCCCAACAAAGCAATGTGAGTCTTACAGAGGCTGGTAGCCTTTGTGTTAGTGTGGAAGTCAGTCAGTGTGGAGTAAGAAAGCAATCTGAACTACACACAGGCTTCCAGTCCCTAACTAAGTGGTAAGGTAAATGAAACATGTAAAGAGATTAACCACATTAACATACAAATTAAGGTGTTAATTAAGTTAATCAAGATTCCTTTAAATAAAATGCAACATACCAACACCCTCCAGGTTTTCAGGGGGAGATGGGCACCGCAGGGTATGGTGTTTTATTCCCCCCACCCCCTCCCCGAGACTCTATTTGATTTAATCCTTGCCCTCTCTTTCACTTTCTGATCATTCAGCATTGGCCTTTATTGAGAAGGGAACTACTTGTCACTAGTCACTCCGGTATTTCCTTTCTTCCTGGTGGCGGAATATAAATAAAGATTTACACACTCATTGTTCTTCACTGTGTCCAATACCTGCACAGACACGACATGGGTGCTGGGGAATAAATAAGCACTACTGCTGTTAGGCAGTAGCGTGGGGCTTTAGAACAAACAAATAAATAAATAAACAAACAAACAAACAGAAGATTCAGTGAGTCACCTTTTCCTAGGGACTGGCTCTGAGTCCATGTATTGTGCATGTGTAATTAAATGGTGACTTGGTGATGGGATACCGGCCTCTGTGGAGTTATTTGTGACAAGTGAAGGTGAATTTTCTTTTCACTTCTTGCTGCTTGTTAATTGCATTTCAACTTTCCATTAATGCACACTGCAAAAGCAATTAAATAGGTACCAAGCAGTACTACTTAGTAAAGTGAGAGCTTCCCAGGGACTGTAGCAAAATACCTTGGACAGAAACCAGACGGGACAACTATTTGAACCATTGAAATTCATGGAAGAAACAGTATTTTGTTTTGATTTCATTTCATTTATTATTGCCACATGTACCTAGGTACAGTGAAAAGATTTGCTTGGCATGCAGATCATACCCCACAAAGTGCATTGGGGTAATAGAACAGAGCAAGGAATACAGTGTTACAGCTACAGGGAAGGTGTACAGAGAGTGAGATCAACATTAAATTTGAAATTTGAGAGGTCCATCCAGAAGTCTAATAACACTGGGGAAGAAGCTGTTCTTGAACCTGTTGTCCATGTGTTTAAGCTTTTGTACTTTCTGCCTAACGGAAGAGATTGTAATGGAGGGTAACTGGGGTGGGAGGGGTCTTTGATTATATTGGCTGTGTTCCTGAGGTGGTGGGAAGTATAGATGGAGTCAATGAATGGATAAGCAAATTGATAAGACTTGTTTTTGTGGACATACAGTGAACAAAGACAGCTATCTCTTTCTGCCACAGAGACAAATTATAATGCAGAACAGATATATTTTTTAAAAATGCATCGACAGAGGCAGCCATCTTAGGATACACTAGGGTCAGGTTTATCACTGAGACAATCTTTAAAGATTGCGATAAAACCATGTACAGACATTATATGACATAATGAGAACAGATATCTTTAATTTTTATTTACATGAAAATCCAAGTATTCTAAGATGGATTTAAACATTGTGTATGCATTTAAAGTTAAATGGTCATGTTATAAATGATGTGGAGGTGCCGTGTTGGACTGGGGTGGACAAAGTTAAAAATCACGTAACACCAGGTTAGAGTCCAACAGTTACCTGATGAAGGACCAGCGCTCCGAAAGCTTGTACTTCCAAATAAATCTGTTGGACTATAACCTGATGTTGTGTGATTTTTAACCATGTTATAGATATCTTTGATATTCTATCATACACTATTCATTCCCACATTTAGAATGCCTTCTGACAATAAACATTCATAAGCAAGTACAACTGCATGATAAACTCATACAGGTTGTGCACTTCACTGGCTAGATCAGCTTTTATTATCCATCTCTAATTGTCCAGATGTCAGTTAAGAGGCGACTACATCACTGTCAGTCTGGAGTCATATGTAGGACCAGATCAGATAAGGATGGTAGTTTCCTTCACTAAAACATATTAGTGAACCAGGTGGCTTTTTTGTCTGAATAACTGACCAGATTCTACTGCCCATTCCTAATTGACCCTTGAGCTGATTCCTTGCTAGGTTATTTTTTGTGCCAATCACTTGGCTGTGGGACTGGAGTCACACGTAGGTCAGACCATTTAAGAATGGGTGATTCAATGGGACTTGGGTGCCCTTGAACACCAGTCCCTGAGAGGAAGTTCAGGTACAGCATGTGGTGAAAAAGGCATCTTGTATATAGGTCTTCACACCAAGAGAATTGACAACAGGAGCAGGGATATCTGACTGCAATAATCCAGGACCTTGGAGAGTTCTGACCGAGAGTATTGTGTGTAGTTTTGGTCTCCTTGTCTCAGAAAGGATGTTCTGGTTATGAAGGGAGTGCAACAAAGGCTTCTCACACTGTTTCCTAGGATGGTAGGGATGACTGAAGGGAGATTGAATTGGTTAGGACTATATTCACTGGAGTTTAGAAAATGAAGTGAATCTTATAGAAACCCAAGAAAATTCTCAAAGAATTAGGCAGGAAGGACATTACTGATTATCGGGGAGTCAGGAACCAGGGGTCACAATCGAAGGAAATGATCTAGATGAGGAGAAATTTCTTCACCCAGAGAGGAGGGAGTCTTCTCTTCCACAGAATGCAGTTGTGGCCAAAACATTCAATGTTTTCAAGAACGAGGTCACTAAGTTCTGAGGATTAAAGGGATCAACGGGTGTGGGAAGAGAGTGGGTGCAGAGTACTTCATTGGATGATGAGTCATGATCACATCGAATGTCACAGCAAGCTCAAAGGGCCGAATGGCCTACTCCTGTTCCTATTTTAGGCTTCTATTCCCAAAAGTACTCTGCATTTGTTTGGAGATCTGTAGCATGGTTTTAATCCATCCACACTCTGTCTGAGAAAGGAAGTGAAAAGTGTTATCCTGTTATCGTAATCATTTGGCAGTTTATTGATTTAAAACTGCTGCTGCAATATGATAAAATTTAAAAAAAGAGTGGAAACAGACCAAGAGAGAGAGAAGAGATGACTGAAGACAACAAAGTAATCTTTTCCTTCTTGTTCTAATAAAGGATTAATATTAGAATATTCATACCATTTTTAACAGTTGAACCAATTTGTGACTGTAATATTTGTGTTTTTGTCATAATATGTGAATTAAAAAACAATGAATGGAAAGATGGAAATTTCCTCCAGTCTGCTGGGGACCCAAGGACAGACCTGGAAATGCAGAATGTCACGTTGCATCTTTGCAACAACAGTGGGAATTTATGTGTGTATGAGATACAACCACTTGCCCCTTACACAGTTGTCAGCTATTACTTTTGCTGAAAATGTGTTGCTGGAAAAGCGCAGCAGGTCAGGCAGCATCCAGGGAACAGGAGAATCGACGTTTCGGGCATAAGCCCTTCTTCAGGAATGAGGAAAGTTTGTCCAGCAGGCTAAGATAAAAGGTAGGGAGGAGGGACTTGGGGGAGGGGCGTCGGAAATGTGATAGGTGGAAAGAGGTCAAGGTGAGGGTGATAGGTCAGACTGGGGTGGGGGCGGAGAGGTCGGGAAGAAGATTGCAGGTTAGGAAGGCGGTGCTGAGTTCGATGGATTTGACTGAGACAAGGTGGGGGGAGGGGAAATGAGGAAACTGGTGAAACCCGAGTTCATCCCTTGTGGTTGGAGAGTTCCTAGGCGGAAGATGAGGCGCTCTTCCTCCAACCATCATTTTGTTGTGGTCTGGCGATGGAGGAATCCAAAGA
>NC_057735.1:4925090-4931384 GCF_004010195.1 Chiloscyllium plagiosum
CTATCACTTTCCGACGCCCCTCCCCCAAGTCCCTCCTCCCTACCTTTTATCTTAGCCTGCTGGACAAACTTTCCTCATTCCTGAAGAAGGGCTTATGCCCGAAACGTCGATTCTCCTGTTCCCTTGGATGCTGCCTGACCTGCTGCGCTTTTCCAGCAACACATTTTCAGCTCTGATCTCCAGCATCTGCAGACCTCACTTTCTCCTCAAAGTTATTACTTTTGGACTTTTTGTGGATTATGAATCAATATGCTTGGAGTGGTTTCATTAAATAAGTAAAAGTAAGTTATAAGACTTTCTGTAAAGCATCACCGCCTGAGATATTCCTGCCACAATTCTACAAGCACAGTAAAACTTCAGGAAAATAGTAATCTATGTTTTCCAAGGGAGGAGGAATAGAGAGATAGAATGAGGGAAGAAACAGAAGTGGGACTAATGTAGACAGTGGCATATGTTTGGTGGTACAGGCTAGCTTGTATTCCTGATGAAGGGCTTTTGCCCGAAACGTCAATTTTACTGCTCCTCGGATGCTGCCTGAACTGTTGTGCTCTTCCAGCACCACTAATCCAGAATCTGGTTTCCAGCATCTGCAGTCATTGTTTTTACCTAGATGGGCCAGAGGGCCATTTATGTTTGTATATATTTTTGTAAGACTTAACTGAACCTTGTGCCCTCCCACAGGTGGTGTCTAGTGTGAGAGTTGAGGGGGATGTAATCAGGCAGGAAGCTATTATCTCCTCTTCCCTCCACCCTGATGATGCTGTCAGTGATGGGTTGAACCATGGACACCCTCGCCACCCCATGCCATTTGAAGCTCTTAAGAGGCAATTAATGCCACACACAGGCTGTTGGTCACCATGACCTGGTGCCAACCCAATGAGGGAGTCACCATTTGGTGAACAGTTGCATGCAGGGATACTGGAGGATTCTCATTTTTTTGTCTCCCATTTGAAGGCCCTCAGTGCCTTATTGAGGGACCCGTCACTAGCAAAGAGGGGGAGGTTTGTTTGAGGGCAACCTTTCGATTCTCACTGCCAAACTCTGCTCTACACAGCAATCCCCCCACTGCTAACCCCACCCTCTCATCACTGTGATGCTGTGATGATTCCACTGGCCCGGCAAGGGGATGTCATATTGTGGTCAGCAGGAAAAGTGGCTATGTGACTGGTTAAGAGCTATGATCAAGCATGCTGGGAACTTTGGTCAAGCTGGTTTAAACTTTGACCTTGGTTAAAACAGTTGGGACTTGTCCTTTAAGCTATGAGCTATAGTTTCCTACGCTGACCGAATAAGGGAGGTGACATGCTTGTCTGTTGGATATACTGTTACCACTATTACCTTAGATGGAGCAGGGTATGTATTTGTTCACAACTTGGTATAAACATCGGTAAACTCCATTGGTTAGGATCGAACGAGGTGATTAGGGTTTGGTCAATTCATTGGCTGAGTGCCAGAGAAGTTTTTGGAAAGTGAGCTCACTTTGGGATAAAAATTACCAGCACAAAGCATTTTGCAGGAGTAAACCCTCATGACCAACATTTGAGAAGAATGTGCCCTGAAGTTATCTTCAGAAAAGACAAAGAACCATGAGGTAAGATCTACACTGCGACCAAAGTTAGCCACTTCGCTATTTGTGCTATTTGTTTCAAATTTATGGAGTTAGGATTAGAGTAATGTAAAGTGAAGTTACATTTTTTCATAGAATCCCTACAGGCCATTCAGCCCAACAAGTCCATACTAACCGTCCAAAGAGCAGCCCACCCAGACTATCCCTTTACTCTATCCCTGAAACCCTGCATTTCATAAGAACATAAAAATATAAGAACTAAGAGCAGGTGTAGGCTGTCTGGCCCACCGAGCCTGCTCCGCCATTCAATAAGATCGCAGCTGATCCTTTTGTGAACTCAGATCCACTTACCCGTGCTCGCAACGTAATCCTTAATTCCTTTACTGTTTAAAAAAAAAATCTAATTTAGCTTTAAAAACATTCAATGAAGCAACCTCAACTGCTTTCTTGGACAGGGAATTCCACAGATACACAACCCGCTGGGTGAAGAAGTTCATCTTCAATTCAGTCCTAAATCAGCTCCCCCTCATTTTGAGTAGACAGGCAGGAGGCATGGAAGAACACAGCAAGTCAACTTCTCCATCTCCTGATGCTGCCTGACTTGCTGTGTTCTTCCAGCCTCCCATTTGTCTACTTTGGATTCCAACATCTGCAGTTTTTTTGTCTCTAACCCCCCTTATTTTGAGGATATGCCCCCTAGTTCTAGTTTCATCCACCAGTGGAAACAACCTCCCCGCTTCTATCTTAACTATTCCCTTCATAATTTTATATTTCTATAAGATTCCGCACTGCCCCTCATTCTTCTAAATTCCAATGAGTATAATCCCAGTCTGCTCAGTCTCTCCTCATAAGCCAACCCTCTCAACTCCGGAATCAACCTAGTGAACCTCCTCTGCACCCCCTCTAGTGCCAGTACATCCTTTCTCAAGTAAGGAGACCAAAACCTCATGCACTACTCCAGATGTGGCCTCACCATTCCCCATGGTTAATGCACCTAACATACACAACCCTGAACACTATGGGCAATTTAGCATGGCCAATCCACTTAACTCGCACACCTTTGGACTGTGGGAGGAAACCTTTGCAGACACAGGGAGAATGTGCAAACTCCACACAGACAGCCTTAAGGTGGAATTGAACTCAGGTCCTTGACGCTATGAGGCAGCAGTGGTAACTACTGAGTCACCATGCAGCTCAACGGGTGCATTAAGTTCGGTGAGATAAAGTTGAAGTGAAATTAAATGAAGGAAAAAGTCAAAGTTGAAATGACTGGATGCTTTATACTGAATATTTTAACCTAAAGAATTAAATAAAGAAGGGCTGACTTAATTAAAGTCTGAGTTGATTCCTTGTCTTTTGCCTATTGTGCAAGAGAAAAATAATTGGGCAAAAGGTTTGAGTTCTCCTTTCGGACAATAATATTGTCAGCCACTGCCTCCCTATGGCCAGAGGATAGCTCTCAGCAGGCAGGACGTACATCACGTAGGTCCTTGATGTTGGGAAAAGGCTGGATTGTCAAGCACTTGAGTGGACCTTCCCTACCAGAAAACGATGTGGACCCCAGGCCATGTTCCCTTTCACAGGATTGCACTCTCTCTGCATTATCCACGACTTAGGCGGGGATTGAACTAGGGATGACAGAATTCAGTCAAGTGGAGGGATTGGTCTGTCAGAGCAGAAGGGAAGGCTAGTGAGACCTTTAACAGAAGTGTTTACAAAGATCAAACACTTTGATAACAAGAAACCACTTCCATTGACCAAAAGATCAGATAACTAGAGGCTGTAGCCATCAGTTTATTGTCAAAATGATCAGTGAGCTATTGTGTTCTGGAAAGTCTGAATTTGGAACTAGGTTCCAGGACGATTTTCAAAAAAGAAACAGCCTTCTTCTGTAAAACAAAATACTAAACTTGCTGGAAAATCTGAAATGAGCACCAAAATTGCTGGGGGAACCCAGCAGGTCTGGCAGCAACTACATAACGAAAGCAGAGTTAAGTCAGAAAGCTGAGTTCTGAAGAAGGGTCACTGGATTCAAAATGCTAACTCTGTTCCTCTGTTCACAGATGCTGCCTGACCTGCTGAGTTTCTCCAGCACTCTCTGTTTTTATCTCCTTTTGTATTCTGATTTCATGATTCAATGCTTCCACCTAAAAAAGCACATAGTGATTAAAGATTTTAATATTTATAGCTAGAGTGAAGGACAAAAAATAACCCAAGTATTACTTCATATTTGAACAGTTTAATTAAACAATGTCTAATTACTCATTTAATTAATGTGCATTATAGGTGGGATTCAGTTCTGATTGTGATTCCAGTAATTACCCTGGAGATTAAAGGGATTTAAAATTTGCCAGATTCCTTATATCAGACCTCGTTATAATGAGAGTTTCATTGCTAAGGGGATCCTGCGCAGTGATGATGGAGTTTGGGGCAAAGCCACAAATATATCAAAATTGTTGGGGCTTAAGTTAAACTAAATTTAATACTCCCACACACATTTCACCGACAATGTAACACTGCCTATCTGTAAGAGAGTTCTATGCATGAATCCTGGGAGATAGGCTCAGGTTCTATAGGGAAGCTAATTCCTTAATTCACCGCCTTTGTGCAGTGCATTGAAATATTGAGCATTAACATGTGAGGTCTCTATTCATAGAGTCGTATAGGCCTGTATTGAAACCAATCAGTCCATCTGAAATAACTGCACAGAGACCAGTATCCCATCACCAAGTCACCCTTTTCTTACACGTGCATAGTACACTGGCTGTCACCAGCCAGCTCGGAGTCAGTCCCTGAAGTCAGGGGACTCTCTGACCGTCCTGTTTATATCTGTCAGCCGGGGCTCCCTGGTTTCCTGATGAAGGGCTTGTGCCTGAAACATAGACCGCCTGCTCCTCAGATGCTTGTGCTTTTCCAGCGCCATCCTTTTCAACTCTGGTTCTCCCACATCTGCAGTCTCACATTCTCCAGGTTAACAACCCAATCAAGGATCTCATAGTCAATAAGATCCACCTGGCTCCAATCACCACACTACCAGTCTGTGCCAGCTCAGTGAAAGGCCCGTCTCTTTAGCACCATTCACTCATTCTTTCTCTGTTGCTCTATAACCTACACCTTATAAACCAAATATCTAAATTAATACCTCATACACACCATCTGCCATCATAGGATTTCACTTTAGCTCGTAAATGATAAAAGTCTTCCTTAGATTACCCTTTATTCTTTATACTGTATATGTGTGCAGTGTTTTGCATTACTTGGTGATGCACTCTCTCAAATGCCATCTTTAGGATGAGATTTTAAATCGATTCTCTCAAGCAATGTGAATGATCTTAAACAGGTGCAGTGACCTGAATTTGACAACTTTGGGATGAAGACCTTGCTGGATTTGCATGGATTTTGGAGGACCCCACTCTCTGACCTCAGGGGGACAGAGAGAATCAGCAGCTTTCTGATCCTCTGTCCAGAATTCAGCAGGGAATGTTGTGGTCCAAATGTTCCTATGGGTGGGACAGGCAGCCTCATGGCTGGAGAATACAGGAGTACGGCAAACTCAGCTCCTGCACAACTCTCACTGACTCCATCCTCTGGGATCAGCCTGAGACTGGCCTCTTCATTACACTGCCTAATCTGTTTCAGGAGCAGCCCTTGAGAGAACATTGCCCTGTTATGAAGATGTAAGACCATGTGATGCAAGAGCAGAATTTGACCATTTGGCTCATCAAAGCTCTTCTGCAAATTCGACAGATCCTGTCTTTGGACAGCAACACTCTCCCTGTCAGGCCTGGTCTTGGATGAATTTTGCTGGGGGTGAAGATGGGATTTTCCACATTGACAGCAGTGGAGTAGGGTCATAGGAATTGTGTCTTGCCAGTCCATGCAGAGTGACATTCCTGGATCATTCTAAGATGTATGTCCTCACTGAACCTAGCTTCCAAATGGTAAGTATGCAAAAGAATTCTCCAGGGAATGTTGGTTCCTTGAAAAAGTATACACTATGGATGGGAGGATGACTCAGTGGTTAGCACTTCTGTCTCACAGCACCAGGGACATGGGTTCGATTCCAGCCTCAGGGGACTGTCTGTGTGGAGTTTGCACTTTCCCACTGTCTGTGTAGGTTTCCTCCGGGTGCACCGGTTTTCTCCAAAGATGTTTCCTCCTCCACAGAACACACCAGATGGCCTCCTTCTTTAGAGACCGCAATTTCCCTTCCCATGTGGTTAAAGATGCCCTCCAACGCATCTCGTCCACATCCCACACCTCTGCCCTCAGACCCCACCCCTCCAACCGTAACAAGGACAGAACGCCCCTGGTGCTCACCTTCCACCCTACCAACCTTCGCATAAACCAAATCATCCGCCGACATTTCCGCCACCACCAAACAGACCCCACCACCAGGGATATATCTCCCTCCCCACCCCTCTCCGCCTTCCGCAAAGACCGTTCCCTCCGTGACTACCTGGACAGGTCCATGCCCCCCTACGACCCACCCTCCCATCCTGGCACTTTCCACTGCCACCGCAGGAACTGTAAAACCTGCGCCCACACCTCCTCCCTCACCTCCATCCAAGGACCTAAAGGAGCCTTCCACATCCATCAAACTTTTACCTGCACATCCACTAATATCATCTACTGTATCCGTTGCTCCCGATGCGGTCTCCTCTACATTGGGGAGACTGGGCGCCTCCTAGCAGAGCGCTTTAGGGAACATCCCAGAGACACCCGCA
>NC_057735.1:4931442-4949157 GCF_004010195.1 Chiloscyllium plagiosum
TATCCACTCCACCCTCTCCTCCCTGACCTATCACCTTCATCCCCTCCTCCACTCACCCATTGTACTCTATGCTACTTTCTCCCCACCCCCACCCTCCTCTAGCTTATCTCTCCAGGCTCTCCAGGCACACTGCCTTTATTCCTGATGAAGGGCTTTTGCCCGAAACGTCGATTTCGAAGCTCCTTGGATGCTGCCTGAACTGCTGTGCTCTTCCAGCATCACTAATCCATAATCTGGTTTCCAGCATCTGCAGTCATTGTTTTTACCTCCTCCAAAGATGTGTTGGTTAGATGGAGTGGCCATGCTAAATTGTTCAGAGTAGGTGAGTTAGCCATGGGAAATGCATGGTTATAGGATAGGGTCAGTCTGGATGGGATGCTCTTTAGAGGGTTGGTGCAGGCTGAATGGCCTCTTTCCACACTTTTGGGATTCGATGATTTTATTTATAAGAGGAGAATCAGTTGAAACTCTTGGAATGGATATATTTTGTGTACAATGAGGCTAATCTACCTAGAATGCATAGGTAGATTAATAAATAGGATAGATAAATAAATAAATATGGTGATTGAGGCTGGATTAAAGCACAGCTCCCACTTAATATACAAAATAGGTTACATTCCAAGGGAGAGATATATATGGCAGTAGATCTCATATTATCCACCATCGATTATCTCTTGACTCAATTATTCCAATGGTGGCTGGCTATAAGCCAGAGTTTGACCACAGCTCTGTGGCCTACACTCTAATCCCTAACAAGTGCTCTTTAGTTGCTGACTTACACTGGCTCCTGATCCAGCAATACCTCCATTTCAAAGTTTGTATTCTTGTTTTCAAATCCGAACACGACGTCGCTCCTCCCCGTGTCTGTAATCTCCTTGAGTCCTACAATCCTCCACAATCTCTCCTTCCCTTCCAGTTCTGGTCTCTTCTGCTTCCCCAGTTTCTATTATTTCACCATTGGTGACTGTGGCTTCAGTTAGGCTCTAGATTCTGGAAGATACTGTTCTAGGTGAAGAGGCAGCTTACCACATTTCCAAGGCCCATTAGGGATGGGCAATGAATCCCAGCCAGTGACACCCACACCATGTGGATGAATTTAAAAAGACACTCATTAAAACCTACTCTTGGACCAAAAACTCCCTTAACTTCTTTCTGTTATGGAATGCTTAAGCCAACGTTTATTTCTCATCCCTAGTTACCTCTTGAGAAAGTGGTAGTGAGCTGTCCTCTTGATTAGCTGCTATCCATGTGATGTAGGTGGAACCATAATGCCCTTAGAGAGGGAATTCCACCATTTTGACCCAGCATTAGTGAAGGAATGGCAATATATTCCCAAGTCAGTACAGTGAGTGGCTCAGAGAGGAATTTGCAGGTTGTGGTGTTCCCATGTATCTGCTGCCTTTGTCCTTCTAGATGGAATGTTTTCCTATTTTAAAGGTGCTAAATTGATGCATGTTATTGTGCACTATCAGTAAAGTTCAAGATATACTTTAGGAGGGAGCTGAGGTGGTAACTTCGGAGAGAATGAGCAAAACATTTTTATTATTATTTTAGAAACCTCAAGAAATCAGAGAGTGTTAATGTGGAACAATTAAGCTAAATGATAACCAGCAATTATTTCGACAGTTCAGGTGCACCACATTAATGAGCTGTGGTGGCAGTTCCAAACTAATATAATATCAGTTTTGATTGCAAAATATTGTCAAGCTATTTTCAGGTTAAAAATACTCTTGTCGTGCTTATGAATAGACTGAAAAATGGGATCAGTTTAAATTAAAGAAGCTGATCATTACCATTATGTGATGAAACATGAACATGTTATTAAAATCTCCTGGACTATGAAACAGTTAACGCTGAAGTTTAATCTTGTAGTTTGGAACTATCAACATCTTTTTGCAGTTGCTTTCTGCTGTGCATTCATCTTTTTAATAATGTTGTTGATTTATTGTAACATCTAAGAATTGTGTCCTGATAACCTGGATATGATAGACATGCAACGACAATTTAATTATTGGCCAAAGATTCTGAGAATAGCAGATGTATCCACAAATAAAACCATACAAACTACAACACAGAAAGAGGCCATTATAATAAGGCCATAAGATATAGGAACAACAGGTAGGCCGTTCAGCCCATTAAGATTGCTCCTCCATTCAATAGGATCATGACTGATCCAAAAGCCCTAATGTTCACTTTCCTGCCTTTCCCTGTAACCCTTCATTCTCCGACTGATATATCAATATCTATATCTATATCTATATCTATATCTATATCTATATCGATAGCTATATCTATATCTATATCTATATCTATCTACTCAATTTCTTCCATTCCCCTCTTTCATCTTTTATGTGAGCAAGGAACAGAAATAGGCTGTTTCACAGTTCCACAGTAATAGAGGCCATTTAGCCCAACATACTTGCTCTTGCATTCATTAAGATCATTGCTGCTCTATCCATCGTCTCAGTTCCTCCTCCCTGCATTAGCCCCATAACCCTTCATTCCCCTACCATTGCAAAAACCCATCCAACTGGCTCTTGAATATATTTAATGAAGCTGCTTAGGCTGATTCCTTGGGCAGAGAATTCCATAGATTCACTACTCTCTGGGAAAAGCAGTTCCTCCTCATCTGTGTCCTAAATCCACTCCCCCTAATCTTGAGGTCATGTCTCCTAGTCCTCGTCTTGCCCACCAGCGGAAATGACTTGCCCGCCTCTACCTTATCTATCCCTTTCATAATTTTACATGTTTCTATAAGGTCCCCTCTCATTCTTCTAAATTCTAGTGAGTACAGTCCCAGGCAGCTCAACCTCTCCTCACAGGGTAACCCCCTCACCTCAGAATCAAGCTGGTGACCTTCCTTTGCACCGCCTCCAAAGCCAGTGTATTCTTCCTCAAGTAAGGAGACCAGAACTGCGCACAAAACCCCAGGTGCGGCCTCACCAACACCTTGTACAATCGCAGCAGAACCTCCTTGCTCTTAAATTCAATCCCTCTCGCAATGAAAGCCAATATTCCTCTCGATTTCCTGATTACCTGTTGCACCTGCAAATCAACTTTTAGCAATTCATGTACGAGCACTCCCTCTGCACAATGACATGCTGCAGTCTTTCACCATTTAAATAATATTCTGAATTATTATATCTACTTCCAAAGTGGATAACGTCACATTTACCAACATTGTACTCCATCTGCCAGACCCTTGCCCACTCACTAACCTATCTAAATCTCTCTGCAGACGCTCCACATCCTCTGCACAGTTTGCCTTTCTACTCAATTTAGTGTCATCAGTGAACTTGGATACGTTACACTCAGTCTCCTCTTCCAAATCATTCATGTATATCATGAACAGTTGTGGGCCCAACACCGACCCCTGTGGCACCCCACTCACCAATGAAAGAAATACTCGTTTATCCCAACTCTCTGCTTTCTATTTGTTAACTAGGCCTGTATCCATGCTAACATATTTCCTGCAACTCCAAGCATTCTCATCTTTTGGGTGAGTCATAGAGTCATAGAGATGTACAGTACGGAAACAGACCCTTCGGTCCAACACGTCCATGCAGATCAGATATCCCAACACAATCTAGTCCCACCTGCCAGCACCCAGCCCATATCCCTCCAAACCCTTCCTATTCATAAACCCATCCAGATGTCTCTTAAATGTTGCAATTGTATTAGCTTCCACCACATCCTCTGGCAGCTCATTCCATACACGTACCACCCTCTGTGTGAAAATGTTGCCCTGTAGGTCTCTTTTATATCTTTCCCCTCTCACCCTAAACCTATGCCCTCTAGTTCTGGACTCCCCCACCCCAAGGAAAATACTTTACCTATTACGCTATCCGTGTCCCTCATAATTTTGTAAACGTTTATAAGGTCACCCCTCAACCTCCAACGCTCCAGGGAAAACAGCCCCAGCCTGTTCAGCCTCTCCCTATAGCTCAGATCCTCCAACCCTGGCAACATCCTTGTAAATCTTTTCTGAACCCTTTCAAGTTTCGCAACATCTTTCCGATAGGAAGGAGACCATGACTGGACTGTATCACAACATGAGCCACCTGCCTTGGCTCCACATTCTTTGACACAGAATGGAAGTTGCCAGAAAAACTCAGCAGACCTGGCAGCGTCTGTGAAGAGAAAGCAAAGCTATCGTTTTGGGTCCGGTCACCATTCCTCAGAACTGATGGTAGTTAGGAAAATGTTGGTTTACATGCAGATGATAGGGTGGGGGGAGGGGTTAAGGAGTAAATGATAGGTGATGATAGAGCCAAAGAGAGAGGAGGACAGATGGACAGACAAAGGAATGGCTTGCAATCTGGCTAGGAGGGTGAAGAGCTGTTAATGGAACCTATTAGTAGTTGACAGTTAGTTGTGTGTAATAGAAGACTCTGTGATAACAAGGGCTGGTGTGTGGGGTTGGGGGCTAGGTCATGGGAGAGTTCAGGTCCTAAAATTATTCAGAGGAACTGCCAGTTCCTAGGTGCCATCAGCTCTGAAGAAGGGTCACTGGACCCGGACCATTATCTCTGATTTCTCTTCACAGATGCTGCCAGACCTGCTGAGTTATTCCAGCAACTTTTGTGTTTGTTTCTTATTTATGGCATTCACAGTTTGTTCCGTTTTTATTCCATATCCTTTGATCAGCTCGGCAGACTTAAAATGAGCTGGATTTTTGATTGACCAGTGAGGCAAGGCATGAAAATAGATCAAAGCTACAATCAAATCAGCCTGATTTCACTGAATGACAGAGAAACTGACTGGGACTAATGGTGTTCCTGTTTCTTATGATCTTTTGGCAATTAATTAAGCTCAGGTATATTGTTTATACATGAAGATATGTTTCTAACATTCTAAATGGCTTGGCTTTGGTTTTATTTCATCTCCTTCTCCCACACTCCTCCCCCCATCAAAAATGTCTCTCTCCACCCAACTAATCAATTCCTTTTGAAATCCGAAATAACTTAATCAGATTGCCCCTTTAATCTTCCACATTCCAGAGGATATCAACCTGAGCTCATGTAATCTCTTCTCCTAATCTAACTGTTGGATACACTCTGGCGGATCTCTGCTGAAATCCTTTCGAAGTTGCAGTGGCTAGAAATGTTCACAGGTGATGGGCTTTCTCAGCTTGTAATCGCTTTTGAAGTAACCAGCCAACTAACAGTGATTAGCTCAGTTTGGTTACAAGGAGCTTCATAGACAGTAGCTGCACGCTTTTTGATCAGCAACACCGACCAACCGTGATCAACAACCAACAAAATTGGGAAAGACACGGCATCGGAAAAGGGCAGAGGGTTTGCCGCTGCATGGAAAATCAAGGCGAGAGCCCTCTGGGTCTCCTGGAGATTGACACAATCAACATGCACCAGATTCAATCTTCTGCAGCAGCAGGAATGGCTATTTTTAACACTATTGTGTCAATCTGTGCTGATGTAATGGATGAAAATGTTGAAATCATGCAGTTCTAACAATACCTAAGAAGCTTGGTACCATCCAGGACACAGCAATCCCCTTGACCTGGCATCTCATCCATCACTTTAACCATTCATCCCTTCCACCACCAACAGCAGTGTGTACCATGTACAAGATTAATTGTGGTAAATCACCAAAGCTCCTTTGACAGCACCTTCCAATCCCTTGACCTCTACCACCTTGAGGGACAGGGCAATAGGTGCATGGGAACATTAACCCCTGCAAATTACATACCATCTTGCTTTGGAACCAAATCACCCGTCCTTCACTGTCAATATCCTGCATATCCTTTTGAACAGCACTGGCAGGATATCTGTGCTCCACTGACCACAGCAGTTCATGAAACTGAAAACTTCTCAAGCACAATTCGAAATGCACAGTAAATAATAGTCTTTATTGTGATGCTCACATCTCATGGTAAATAACACCCTAGGTCTAGTCGAACTATAGGACGTACTTGAAGTAATTGATATAAGTGCTGGGTGCGTGTACCCTGTGGAATCTTTTCACACCCAGGTAGTAATTAAATCAAGATTTTCCACCATCAGGAATTCGCGCCCCATGGTTCTCTATCCATTATGAAGTGCAGTCATTTCTAGAGATCCTGCCTGACAGCTCCCCTCTCCAGCCTGTGGCAGGTTGACTGAACCCAAACCCCTCCTGCACTGAGATTAGCCAAGACAGTAGATGCCTTCTGTTTGTCAGTGTGACTCAAATTTACATTGAGGGACTTTTGAAAGAGGTGGATAGGTTTAAACAATAACAAATATCATTCTCGGTTGAAATCCAAGGAGGAGCTTGCTTCAATGTAAAGTATTTTTTGATAACAAGACACCCTAAAACAGCACAGAGGATGTAAGACATTTTTCAAGAGTTAGAATGCAGGAAACATGACAGCCAATTTGCTCGCACAATCTCCCACACACAGTAACATGATAAAGTACCGTCGGCCTGTCCTGGTGCTAAACATTGGCTCAGTCACCTGTGTATATCTTTGAGGAAGTGCCACAGGATCTTTTATATCCATCTTAGAGGCTTTGTTTTAAGGTCTCATTGGAAAGATAGCACTCCTGACAGTGCAGCACTCCTGCAATACTGACCTTCCAACAGTGCAGCACTCCCTCAGCATGACCCACTGACAGTGTGGCACGCCCTCAACACTGACCCACTGACGGTGTAGCACTCCCTCAAAACTGACCCACCGACAGTGTAGCACTCCCTCAGCACTGATCCACCGACAGTGTAGCACTCCATCAGCACTGACCCACTGACAGTGTAGCACTCCCTCAAAACTGATCCTCTGACAATGCAGCATTCCCTCAGTACTGACCCTCTGAAAGTGCGACATGCCCTCCGTACTGACCCTCTGACGGTGCAGCACTCCCTCCATACTGATCCTCTGACAGTGCGGCACTCCCTCAGCACTGACCCTCCGACAGTGCAGCACTCCCTCCGTACTGACCCTCTGACAGAGCAGTACTCCCTGAGTACTGACCCTCTGACAGAGCAGTACTCCCTGAGTACTGACCCTTCGACAGAGCAGTACCCCCTGAGTACTGACCCTCCGACAGAGCAGTACTCCCTGAGTACTGACCCTCCGACAGAGCAGTACTCCCTGAGTACTGACCCTCTGACAGAGCAGTACTCCCTGAGTACTGACCCTCCGATAGAGCAGTACTCCCTGAGTACTGACCCTTCGACAGAGCAGTACTCCCTGAGTACTGACCCTCCGACAGAGCAGTACTCCCTGAGTACTGACCCTCTGACAGAGCAGTACTCCCTGAGTACTGACCCTCCGACAGAGCAGTACTCCCTCCGTACTGACCCTCTGACAGAGCAGTACTCCCTGAGTACTGACCCTCTCTCAGAGCAGCACTCCCTCAGTACTCCCTGACTACTGACCCTCTCTCAGAGCAGCACTCCCTCAGTACTGACCCTCTGACAGAGCAGTACTCCCTGAGTACTGACCCTCCGACAGAGCAGTACTCCCTGAGTACTGACCCTCTGACAGAGCAGTACTCCCTGAGTCCTGCATTAAGGATCATCCTTGACTTTATGCTGAAGTTTCTTGAAGGAGATCTGAAAATAAAACTCTCTGATTCTGAGATAAACCTTCTCACACTGTGATAATCAATGCAGAACCAGCAGTTGGGGAAAATTAAATTGTCAATAAAAAAAAATCAATATCATACTTTTACAAAAGAACATTGTGTTGATCAGTTGGCGATAATTCATCCCAATCTCCAATTATCAATATCCTGGAGGTTATCATTGACCAGAAAGTGAACTGGCCTCATATCTCCTGGCTCCCCAAAGATCCATCATCTTCAAAGCAGAAGTCAGGAGTGTGATAGAATGCTCCCCACTTGCCCGTATGGGTGCCAGTCCAATAACATAAGCAGCTTGACAGCATCTAGGACAAAGCAGCCTGCTTGATTAACACCATATCCATCACCATCACCACCGATACTCAGTAGCAGCAGTGTGCACTATTGACAGTATACACTGCAGAAAATCATCAAAGATCCTTAGACAGCACCTTCCAAAAGCTTCTTATGAAGGGCTTTTGCCCGAAACATCGATTTTCCTGCTCCTCGGATGCTGCCTGACCTGCTGTGCTTTTCCAGCACCACTCTGATCTACACTCTGGTTTCCAGCATCTGCAGTCCTCACTTTTGCCTTCCAAAAGCTATGACCACTTCCATCTAGAAGGACAAGGGTGGCAGAAACATGGAAATACCACAACCTGCAAGTTCCCCTCCAAGCCAGTCACCATCCTGACGTGGAAATACAACACCATTCCTTCAGTGTCACTGGGTCCAAATCCTGGAATTCCTACCCTGATAGCATTCTGCTTTTGTCTATAAAACATTTTTATTTTATTTAATCACAAGATGAAGGCATCAGTGATTGGGCAAGCATTAATTGCCCATCCCTAATTTCTCAGAAGGCAGTTATGGGTCAACCACATTGCTGAGGGTCAAGAGCCCCATAAAGGCCAGACCAGGTAAGGGTGACAATTTCCTTCTCTAAAGGACATTATGAATCAGATGGCCTTTCGTTAGATTCCAGACTTTTACAGAATTCAAATTCCACCAAGTGCGATGACAGGATTTGAACCTGTTTCCCGGGTCCCTTGATTAACATTGCAGCAATAATGTTGCTAGGCCATCACCACTCCATCGACTGCAGTGGTTAAAAAAGGCAGCTTACCACCACCTTCTTCAGGCAATTAGGGTCAGGCAATAAATGCTAGCCCAGCCAGCAATGCCCACATTCAATGGGTGAATAAAAAAAAGGTTTGGCAGTGGAGCTGATGATATCAATTGCTAAAGTCACTTATACAGCTGAAAAAGACAGTCTGCTTTCTAATTTGTAAGAACCATGAGAGAGGTGTCAGTTGAGGAGAAAGGGCTGGTGTTGTCTATGACTATAATGTGATCACACAGAGACACAAATGTCAATCTGACATGCTAATCTAACACACACTGATTAATGTCACAGAAACATGTCAACATCGCAAAGAATGTGCTCAATGTTCATTTTGATGTATCACAAGCAGCAAGTCCTGGGCTGTGTTTAAGCAAAGTCCTGCACTTTTAATATTAATTGTGAAGGATATCTTAGACTGGGTACAAGCCTTATTATATTCATTATATCTACACTCCTGATATTTTACATAACTGTGAGAATTTCTTTCCCATTCTCCCGGACTCAAGTTAATCTTTTAAAACCTGTTCTGAAATTGTGATGTTATTTGATTCACATCCATCTACTGATTGTGTTAGCATTGCAAACAGATCTCTCCATTCCTCACCACATGCCACTTTCAGTATTCCCCAACTAATTTACCATATTTAGTTTAATAACCTGCCCTCTCTGTCACTCACAGATATTACTACCAATCCAAAAGGGAGAGGGAAACCTATTGTAATGGAAACAAGGGACTGAATGTTCCTGAGAAAACTCTGTCAGATATATGTTGCTGTTTTGAGCCTTACATCAAAGATCAGCATCCCTACAGGATTATGTCGGTCTTTCAAACCATAGTGGAAACATGATTACAACGTGATCAGAATGATAAGATATATTTTACTTCTTGCTGGTACATAATGAGTGATTGTAAATGATTCACCAACTTTAGACTCCATGTCAAATATTCTTTTCTATTGCCACGTTTTATGAAGGATACATTAGTCTCCAAGGAGCGGAAACTAGGTTTACTAGAGTAATGCCAGAACTTCAGGGGTTCAGCTATGAAAAGAGGAGAAACAAACAATGTTTGTACAGTGCCTGGAATTTAGAATGCTATGGGAGATGTTGTAGATTTTCAAGAAATTAAGGGAAGAGAGACGGTAAGTAGAGCAAACAATTTCAACTCCTTCTGAGTCGAAGACTAAAGGTGATGGTCACAACAATGGAGCTAATGATTTCAGGAATGAAATTCGGAAACATTTGTGGACTCAAAGGCTGGTTGAAGTTTGGAACTCTCTTCTGCAAGTGGCAATTGGTACTCATTTGATTATTAATGTCAAATCTGATATTTATAGATTTTTTTGTTGTACAGATTGATAAGGATTCATAGAGCTTGCATGCAGTTGTTTCTGAGAATGGCCAACCAGGTGCAAGGGATTAAAAGGACCCCTCCTATTGAAACCCAAACTGCATTATATTAACGATGTGTAGGTGCCAGTGTTGGACTGGGGTGGACAAAGTCAGAACTCACATGACACCAGGTTATAGTCCAAAAGGCTTATTTAAAATCACAAGCTTTCGGAGTGCTGCTCCTTTGTCAGGTGAAGTCCCGACTATAACCTGGTGTCATGTAACTTCAGGCAATATATTAAGGTGATGGATGTAAGTTGAGTAATTGGAGTTTCAGTGCCAGTCTGTGCTCCTGTCACATTAATTTCCTCAACATTGCCTCTTCTCTGTAATCAGTGCTAACAAGTTTGGAGGGATAGAAAGCTGCCATTTGCTCCATCAAAACCATTCCATAAGGTAGAGGAAGCACTTGCCTGCCCTTAGGAACTCGTGGCAAAAGTCTGAGCATGTGCCACACACCATTTATCCGGTCTTACTAAATGTTGGTGAAGTTGTACAAGCCTGCTCTTAATTCCAATATGCCCTCAGGTTCCACTCTCCAGAGTCTGAAAAATGTCTGTAATCATGAACTCTGCTCAATTAGCATCCTGTGGGAAAGTTCTACCTAAATACTCACTAATCCCCAAAATTAATTAAACAGAATTGCAGACTCTTCTTCACTTTTCCATTCATTTATTCCGGCTGCTTCACCACTCAACATCACAGATACCAACCTGCACCTTGGAATGATTAACTCTGTATCTGTCCCTCATCAACTCTACTCCCTCAGTGGTTAGCACTGCTGCCTCACAGTGCTGGGGACCCAGGTTCAATTCCTGCCTCTAGTGGCTAGCTATGTGGAGTTTGCACATTCTCCTCGTGTCTGCATGAGTTTCCTCTGGGTATTCCGGTTTCCTCCCACAATCCAAAGATGTGCAGGTCAGGTGAACTGGCTGTGCTAAATTGCCCATAGTGTTAGGTGCATTAGTCTGGATAAATATCGGGTAGGGGAATGGGTCTGGGTGGGTTACTCTTTGGAGGGTCGGTTTGGACTGAAGGGCCTGTTTCCATAGGGAACCTAATCTACTAGATACTTATCTGGCTGTATTTTTCAAACTGATACAGTTCCATGTGTATTTCTTGCTAGAAATCTGAGACAGATGATAACACATGAGACCTAGTGTTGTGGATATTTTGAAATGTGTTGCCTGAAGGTGAAAACAGAAAAAAAGAATTGGATAAATACTTGAAAAAGAGAACTTTGAAGGCCAATGCTGAAAGGGAAAAGACTGGAATTAATTGGGGAGCTCTTGGAAAAGCAACGGCTTATGTTCAATGCACTGAGAGGTTTATTTTTGTGCTGTTGAGTTTGAAGATTTATATATTCAGATTACCAGAAAAGAAATTGCACCTTGTGTTGACTTTTAGGATATGATTATATTTAACACCCTCCCCACCACTCCACTCCAAACTGATCAAATTCAGCCAATTAAATCAAGCCTTCTCAGCCATCATTTCACTACCATGTATTTCAGATTTGTGACTCTTAATGAAAAAAACTACATAAGGCCGGAATTTAGCTTTTCAAATGCAATAATAGGAATCACTCATTTTTTCAAAGTATGGAAATCTGGAAAGATAAAAACAAGAGAGTACATGCAGCCCTTTAAGTCCATGGTACTATTCAATAAGATAATCACTGATCGGTGTCTTAAAAGGCTCCGATGAGTTCTTATCGAATAGGATCTTAGGTCAGGTTTGGGGCACTGATTGCCCTGTTCCTGCTCCTATAGTTTTACAACTGATTGAACAAGTGGAAGATCAGGAGCTTTATGCTCATTGTAGTGATTAGAATAATGTCAGCTAAGTGGATCTCGTAAAATGTGGGTGACACAATGGTTAGCACTGCTGCCTCACAGCACCAGAAACCTGGGTTCAATTCCCACCTCAGGCAACTGTCTATGTGGAGTTTGCACGTTTTCCCCATATCTGTATGGGTTTGCTCTGGTTTCCTCCCACAGTCCAAAGATATGCAGGTTAGGTGAATTGGTCATACTAAATTGCCCGTAGTGTTAGATGAAGGGGTAAATGTGGGGGAATGGGTCTGGGTGGGTTGCTCTTTGGAGGGTTGGCGTGGACTTGTTGGGCTGAAGGGCCTGTTTCCACACTGTAATCTAAAAAAAAATGAGTTTTTTGATTGGGGTTGTTAATCCAGTTCAATCAGGGAGCCCTGGCTGACAGAAATAAGCAGGAGAGCCAGGCATTCTAGGAGCTGGCTCTGTGGTATCTGGGTCAGTGACTGGTATTATGTACATATAAATAAAGGGTGACTCAGTCATGAGATATCTGCTGTCATGGAGTTATTTCACTCACAACCTTCTCAACTTTGACTCATTGAAAAGAGTTGCTAGATTGTGTAATCATTCTTTAATTCATCAAGCAGACTGATGCTCAGGTAATTCAACATTTATCTACTGACACATCCAGTTTCCGTGGGCCAACCAATATTGTATGTGTATTTAGCAAACAAATACCAATATTGCACTCAAGAAGCCTAATCAAACATTAGGGATAAATATACTCCTGCAGTTTGAAGCCTGGCATACTAGGTTAGATCGCTAAAGAAAGAGTCACATTTAAATAACAATTGTTAGCACCACTGGATATCCCATTGTGTTTTATATTGAATAAAGTGGGGTTAGTGCTATAATGTGGGAAATGCAGTATCCAGCAAGGCACTACAAACAGTAGCATAATGACAAGTCAAAACTGCTTTTGGAATGTTAACTGAGAGTTAAGTGTTGATCAGGTTATAGGTGAGGGTTCCACTTTTCTCCTTTGAGATAGACAGGATCTTTTACAACAATCTGAAGGGTTGGCTAGAACTTCAGTTCAATGCCTCATCCAACATCACAGCACCCCCCAGTGTGAGAGTGTCCACCTAGTTCTTGTGCTCGGCTCCTGTTGGAGTGGCACAGTGGTTAGCACTGTTGCCTCACATCACCAGGGACCTGTGTTCAATTCCAGCCTTGAGCAACTATCTGTGCAGAGTTTGCACATTCTCCTCTCCGCATCTGCGTGGGTTCCCTTTGGGTGCTTTGATTTCCCGTCCAAAGGTGTGCATGTTAGGTAGATTGGGCATGTTCATTTGTAGTGTTCAGGTGTCTTTGGGAAAACATTGAGAAATGCATGGTTGTTTGGGAGGGATGTTCTTCAGTACAGATTCAGTGGGCGGAATGGCCTCTTTTTGCACTGTTGGGATTCTATGATTTGAACTTGCAACCTTCTGCTTCAGATGTAAAAGTGTTTGCAAATGAGCAATAGACACTTCCTCAAGCTGAAAGTCTACAGAAACCTTTAACATCATCACTTCTCTCTATGACATGTTGACAGTTCAGTCAAGTGAGTCAATAAAGTAAACCACATACTGAGTATTCTAGTTTGATTTCAGCAACCAACAACTTGGTTGCAACTGGATAGAACTTCACTGTAGGAAAACCTTCCAGAGCTTGAAGTCTAGGCAAATGAGGGCACAGCCACTAATGGTGGAACAATTACTCCCAGGGATACTCAAAGGGATAAGACTTAGAGGGGCACCAATATCTCAGAGAATCACATGACAGCTGGAGACTGTGGAGATAGTGAGGAACAAGAGCAAGAGGGATTTGCAACCAAGGAAGGGAATTTAAAAATCAAGACAATATATGACTAGCAGCCAATGTAGGTCAGGGATGATAGGGGATTAAGGGAATTAAAACATGGCAGTTGTATTTTGGAAGGTAGAATGCAAGACCATTTTTGGAAAAAAATCTGAGCAGATAGCACTTGATTGTCTTAAGATCTCATTTGAATAGACTTGTTGCCATTTAATCTGGCAATGACTCTTGTGAGTATAAAGTGGTGAAGGATTAACCATGATTAATTCTCAATAGAAGGGGCATATACTGGATTGACCATAAATATCTTATTACATAATATTAAGCCAACAGATTGCATTAGTTTAAGAATGATCATCGTCTTTCCAGATAAGAGCCACTGCTATCTCCAAAGAGACAGTAACTATGGCTATGCCACATGGCTGTAGATTGCAAAATGACACTTAGACAGTTAGAACTGACACTTAACCTGACAGAGGAGCAGCACTCCGGAAGTTTGTGATTTCAAATAAACCTGTTGGACTGTAACCTGGTGTCATGTGACTTCTAATGTAGAACTGACTAGCTCCTTTCTGAGACAGTCACTCATAAATCATTGGGCGGAGCTATTCCAAAGTTTCCAAGTTAACTCTTTCAGGCCAGTTGTTATATATGACAAGGCCGCAGTCTTTTTCCAAAGGAATAGCCGAATTTAGAGTCTGGACTCTTTTTAAGTTTGGATTCTTTTAAAGTTATTTTTAAAATTTTTATTTTAAGTTAATGTGAATGGCACCTACACTCAGCAGCGAAAAACATTTTTCACTGTATTTTATACTGAAATATGTGTGGCAATAAATTTCTCTAAATCTCTAATGGAAACAAGACTGGGGTTTCAGTATTCAGTGATTCTATGTGAAGCCGAGTGATCTTGTCATGTCATGAACATGAGGCAGTACGCTCACCTCAGAATCTAAATGTGTCACCGAGGTTACAGATAGACCAACTTGATCCCAAACAATTATCCAGGAGAAGTCTGGAGTTAGTAGCTAGGCAACAGTATTTGGAGTGGGATCAACAACAGTGGATTCAGACTTCCCAATAGTAAATTGAAAGAAATTCTGTTCATCCAGTGTCTACAAACATTTGAATTGTATATGTCATGTGAACGGTGTTAGAGTAACAAGTTCTCAGAATTATTGAACCAGTCAACAATAGATACTAGCACAGACAATTTAATGTAAATAAGGCCTCTCAGTATTTCAAGCCCATTAGTGTACAAATGCTTCAGCTCTCGGTCATTATTGCATAATAATTAATCATTGTTCAGGCAATTTTATGGGGTGACATTAATTCAAAGAGCAAGTCTTGTCATTAAAGCTCCTTTGAAGATCAGTCACTGCAAATTTTCATTAACTTTAAAATCCTTCTGTTCATTGTCTGCTTTCCATTGATTTCTGTGGGGTTTTTAATTCAATGATTTTTTTAACAGATTACTGAAGGCTTATTGACATTTCACTACGGTTTTTTTTACCTGGAAACTACAGTGTTTATAAAGGCAAGCAAGTTTACAATTAATTAAAATATTCAAGGTGATGCTCCAACTCGGAAACACGAATACATCTTTTCTCATGCAGTTTTTTGTTGCTTTGGACAGAGACACTTGTACTTTGTTTGTAAAGGTGTCGGAAATTAATGAACAAACCCAACAACATAACAGTAAGACAACCTCACAGGAAGGTAGGGGGAACTGAATGTGACGTTGAATGTGTTGGGCAGTAGGATACGAACTGTTCTTGTTTCATCGGAGTATGGTACAGGCTGAACCACACACACACACACCCTGCTTTGGAACTGGCTCCAAGGAGATAAAAAGGAATCCAAATGATATATCAAATCTACCTCAGCAATCTCCACCCCTACTTTCTGTACAGGACAGCATATAGTACAGACAACAGAACATTTCCATGTTAGCTGCCAGCACTGGTGGAAGGTCAACAACCTGAAAACTTGGGCCTGATGTTATCTTACTCAAATCATATTCTTTTCAATAGAGTTCACATTGACCTATAGGCTCTTGACAACAGCAGAGACCCAGTGTTGTGTTCTCCCAGCCTGGTGTGACCACAGCGTGGACTTCCAGTCTTGTCATGATTCCAGAGTAGTCTCCTGGCCTCAAGAGCCTAAGGTGACACCTGGAGCGGTCTGGAGTCAATGCCCAGCACAGTCTGGAGCCAAGGCCCAGTGCGGTCTGGAGTCAAGGCCCAGCACAGTCTGGAGTCAAGGCCCAGCACAGTCTGGAGTCAAGGCCCAGTGCAGTGTGGAGTCAAGGCCCAATTCGGACTGGAGCCAAAGCCCAGCGCAGTGTGGAGTCAAGGCCCAGCACGGACTGGAGTCAAGGCCCAGCGCAGACTGGATTCAAGGCCTCGGCCAGTCTGGAGTCAAAGCCCAGTGCGGTCTGGAGTCAAGGTCCGGCACGGACTGGAGTCAAGGCCCAGCGCAGTCTGGAGCCAAGGTCCAGCGCAGTCTGGAGTCAAGGTCCAGTGGAGACTGGAGTCAAAGCCCAGTGTGGTCTGGAGTCAAGGTCCAGCACGGTCTGGAGTCAAGGCCCAGTGCAGATTGGAGTCAAGGCCCAGGGCAGTCTGGAGTCAAGGTCCAGCACGGTCTGGTGTCAAGGCCCAGTGCAGATTGGAGTCAAAGCCCAGTGCGGTCTGGTGTCAAGGCCCAGCGTGGACTGGAGTCAAAACCCAGTGCGGACTGGAGTCAAGGCCTAGCGCAGTCTGGAGTCAGAGCCCAGTGCGGTCTGGAGTCAGAGCCCAGTGCGGACTGGAATCGCCAAGACATTAACCGCCTCAACCTGTCTACCCCCTTCCCCGACTCCAACCTCTCACCCTCACAACGCGCAGCCCTCCACTCCCTCTGCTCCAATCCTGACTTCACCACCAAATCAGCAGATAAAGGGATTGCAGTGGTAGTCTGGCGCACTGACCTCTACACCACTGAAGCCAGATGCCAACTCGGAGACACCTCCTCCTACCGCCCCCTCGACCATGACCCCACCCCCATCACCAAACCATCATTCCCCAGACCATACAGAACCTCATCACCTGATGAGATCTCACACCCACAGCTTCCAACCTCATAGTCCGGGAACCCCGCACTGCCCGGTTCTACCTTCTTCCCAAGATCCACAAGCCTGACCACCCTGGCCGACCCATTGTCTCAGCATGCTCCTGCCCCACTGAACTCATCTCTACCTACCTCAACACTGTCCTATCCCCTCTAGTCCAGAAACTCCCCATATACGTTCGAGACACCACCCACGCCCTCCACCTCCTCCAAGACTTCCGTTTCCCTGGCCCCAAATGCCTCATTTTCACCATGGATATCCAGTCCCTCTACACCTCCATCCGCCATAACCAGGGCCTCCAAGCCCTCCATTTCTTCCTCTGCCGACATCCCCAACAGTACCCTTCCACCGACACTCTCATTCGTTTGGCTGAACTGGTCCTCACCCTTAACAATTTCTCTTTCGAATCCTCCCACTTCCTCCAGGCCAAAGGGGGAGCCATGGGCACCCGTATGGGCCCCAGCTATGCCTGTCTCTTTGTTGGCTACGTAGAACAGTCCATCTTCCGTAGTTACACTGGCACCACTCCCCAACTCTTCCTCCACTACATTGATGACTGCATTGGCGCCACCTCGTGCTCCCGCGAAGAGGTTGAGCAATTCATCAACTTCACCAACACATTCCACCCCGACTTTAAATTCACCTGGACCATCTCTGACACCTCCCCTCCCCTTCCTGGACTTCCCTATCTCCATTAATGACAACCGACTTGACACTGGCATTTTTTAAAAACCCACCGACTCCCACAGCTACCTGGATTACACCTCTTCCCACCCTACCTCTTGCAAAAATGCCATCCCATATTCCCAATTCCTCTGCCTCCGCCGTATCTGCTCCCAGGAGGACCAGTTCCACCACAGAACACACCAGACAGCCTCCTTCTTTAGAGACCGC
>NC_057735.1:4949495-4952895 GCF_004010195.1 Chiloscyllium plagiosum
GTGGCCCAACATTTCAACTCCCCCTCCCACTCTGCCGAGGACATGCAGGTCCTGGGCCTCCTTCACTGCTGCTCCCTCACCACCAGACGCCTGGAGGAAGAACGCCACATCTTCCGCCTTGGAACACTTCAACCCCAGGGCATCAATGTGGACTTCACCAGTTTCCTCATTTCCCCTTTCCCCCACCTCACCCCAGTTCCAACCTTCCGGCTCAGCACCATCCTCATGATCTGTCCTAACTGCCTATCTTCTTTCCACCTATCCACTCCACCCTCGTCTCTGACTTATCACCTTCAATCCCACCCCCATCCACCTATTGAACTCTATGCTACATTCTCCCCACCTCCACCCTCCTCTCATTTATTTCTCAACTCTGTAGGCACCCTGCCTCTTTTCCTGATGAAGGGCTTTTGCCCGAAACGTCGATTTTCCTGCTTCTCAGATGCTGCCTGACCTGCTGTGCATTTCCAGCACTACTCTGATCCGGTCTGGAGTCAAGGCCCAGAGTGGTCTGGAGTCAAGCCCCAGCACGGACTAGAGTCAAGGCCCAGCGCGGTACAGAGTCAAAGCCCAGCGCGGTCTGGAGTCAAGGCCCAGTGCGGTCTGGAGTCAAGGCCCAGTGCCATGTGGAGTCAAGGCCTAGTGCCGTCCGGAATCAATGCCCAGCACGGTCTGGATTCAAGACCCAGCACGGACTGGAGTCAAGGCCCAGTGTGGTCTGGAGTCAAGGCCCAGTGTGGTCTGGAGTCAAGGTCCAGCACGCTCTTTAGTCAAAGCCCAGCACGGTCTGGAGTCAAGGCCCAGCAGGGTCTGGAGTCAAAGCCCAGCAGGGTCTGGAGTCAAAGCCAAGTGTGGACTGGAGTCAAAGCCCAGAAGGGTCTGGAGTCAAAGCCCAGCAGGGTCTGGAGTCAAAGCCCAGCACGTTCTGGAGTCAAAGCCCAGCGCGGACTGGAGTCAAGGTCCAGTGCGGTCTGGAGTCAAGGCCCAGCGCGGACTGGAGTCAAAGCCCAGTGCGGACTGGAGTCAAAGCCCAGCGCGGACTGGAGTCAAGGCCCAGTGCAGTCTGGAGTCAAGGCCCAGTGCGGTCTGGAGTCAAGGCCCTGCGCGGACTGGAGTCAAAGCCCTGCATGGTCTGGAGTCAAGGCCCAGTGCGGACTGGAGTCAGGTTCCAGCACAGTCTGGAGTCAAGGCCCAGCAGGGTCTGGAGTCAAAGCCAAGTGCGGACTGGAGTCAAAGCCCAGCAAGGTCTGGAGTCAAGGCCCAGCAGGGTCTGGAGTCAAGGCCCAGCGCTGTCTGGAGTCAAAGCCAAGTGCGGACTGGAGTCAAAGCCCAGCACGGTCTGGAGTCAAGGCCCAGCAGGGTCTGGAGTCAAAGCCCAGTGTGGACTGGAGTCAAAGCCCAGCAGGGTCTGGAGTCAAGGCCCAGTGCAGACTGGAGTCAAAACCCAGCACGGTCTGGAGTCAAAGCCCAGCGCGGACTGGAGTCAAAGCCCAGCACGGTCTGATGTCAAAGCCCAGTGCGGCCTGGAGTCAAGACCCAGCTCAGCCTGGAGGTAAGGCCCGATGGGACTGGATGCAAGGCGATGGTATGGACTGGGTTAGAAGGATTGTTATTCTGAACTTCTTGTTTCTTTATTTTCCTAATGCTTTTGCTCTTGAGAACTTGTATTGAAAAAATCTGTACCTCAGTCCAGACCTTGAAACGGTGCCCCCTGGTTATTGACCACTCTACTAAGGGGAAATGTTTCTTCTTATCTACCGTATTGATAGCCTTCATAACTTGCTACGCCCACCTCAGCCTTCCCTGTTCTAAGGAAAACAACCTCAACCTACCTAGTCTGTCTTTTTAGCTGAATCGCTCCAGCCCTGGCAACATGCTGGTGAATCCCCTCTGTAACCACTTCAATGTAATTATACCCTTCCCTGAGTCACAAGCAGAAATGCACCGAGTATCGTGTGCAGGCTTGTGTAAGCAGGAAAACAATAGGCTAATGACATTGTCTCTGAACCAGTCATTCAGAATTTCTAAGGAGCTTGGATTCAAATCCTGCCACGGTAGCTAGTGACCGTTTAGGGTGATATGATGGTACAATGGTTCGCATTGCTGCCTCATGGTGCCAGGGACCGCAGTTCGATTCCACTCTCTGGCAACTGTGTGGAGTTTGCATGCTCACCATGTGTCTGCATGGGTTTCCTCTGGCTGCTCCAGTTTCCTCCCACAGTCCAAAGATGTGCAGGGTTAGATGGATTGGCCCTGTGGTAACCTGGAATGTGCAGGCTAGGTGGTTTAGTGATGGTGATAGGGTGAGGTTTTCAGTCTGGGTGGGGTGCTCTTCAGAGGATCAGTAAAGACTAGCTTGTCTGAAAGGCCTATCTCTGCAATGTGGAGATCCTTTGATTTTCTGAGTATTCCAGCTATAGCCTAACTCATATAGAGTTCCATCATCATCTCCTTGCTCTTGTGTTCAATGTCTTGGCTAATAAACGCATATATCTCATTTCTTATCTACCTGTGTTGCTGCTGCACACACTTCCACACCAAGGAACGCATTATAAATGATGGCACGCTGTGTTCTCATACCCTCAGTGGATGATGGTCATTCTCTGGAAAGTATTGTTGTCATGAGATCATAGTGAGCTTATTGAAAGAGGTAAATCTGTCCACATGTTGGCGAACAAGCGCCTTATTACAATAAAACAAAGAACAGCGGTTGCTTATAATCTAAAACAAAAAGTGACATTGCTGGAGAAACTCAGAAGATCTGGCAGCATCTGTGGAGAGAAAGCAGAGTTCATGTCTGAAGTGCAGTGAAGAAAGCTCATTGGACTTGAAACGTTAACTCTGCTTTCTCTCCATAAGAGCCCACAGTAACGACTTTCACTATATACAAATATGGGAAGGAAACAACATTTATAGAAGGCTTGGTCCGAGTTCGAAGTGTAACCTCTAACATCAGCACACACAATATTGGGAAAAACCTGTTATTCTACAGTATAAGAAAATGGCCCCTTATATAGGAGTGGCACAGTGGTTAGCACTGCTACCTCACAGCAGGGACCTGGGCTCAATTCCAGCCTCAGGTGACTGTGTGTGGGTGGAGTTTGCACATTGTCTGCATGTGGTTTCCTCTGGGTGTGCTGGTTTCCTCCTACATAGAGTCATAGAGATGTACAGCATGGAAACAGACCCTTCGGTCCAAAGCCGACGAGATATCCCAACCCAGTCTAGTCCCACCTGCCAGCACCCGGCCCATATCCCTCCAAACATTTCCTATTCATATATCCATCCAAATGCCTCTTAAATGTTGCAATTGTACCAGCCTCCACCACATCCTCTGGCAGCTCATTCCATACACGTACCACCCTCTGTGTGAAAAAATTGCCCCTTGGGTCTCTTTTAT
>NC_057735.1:4954947-4959200 GCF_004010195.1 Chiloscyllium plagiosum
TTCCCATTTTCCAGCCGTCCCTTTACCTGCGAACATCTGCCTCCAATCAGCTATTGAAAGTTCTTGCCTAATACCGTCAAAATTGGCCTTTCTCCAATTTAGAGCTTCAACTTTTAGATCTGGTCTATCCTTTTCCATCACGATTTTAAAACGAATAGAATTATGGTCGCTGGCCCCAAATTGCTCCCCCACTGACACCTCAGTCACCTGCCCTGCCTTATTTCCCAAGAGTAGGTCAGGTTTTACACCTTCTCTAGTAGGTACATTCACATACTGAATCAGAAAATTGTCTTGTACACACCTAACTAATTCCTCTCCATCTAAACCTTTAATACTATGACAGTCCCAGTCGATGTTTGGAAAGTTAAAATCCCCGACCATAACCACCCTATTATTCTTACAGATAGCTGAGTCACAAAGATGTACAGGTTAGGTGAATTGACCATGCTAAATTGCTCATCGTGTTCAGGAATGTGTAGATTAGGTACATTGCACAGGGGCAAATGTAGGGGAATAGGTCTTGGTAGGTTACTTTTCAGAGGGTTGGTGTGGAATTGTTGGGCTGAATGTCCTACCCCCACACTGTAGGGATTCTATGATTTCCTTTTAAACCTCAATTGTGATCCAATGCAAAATATTTCATGAAAAACTGCATGGCCTGGATCACACCATCCCTCTATCCCCAACAACAACAACAACAAGTGTAACTCTGAAACAGCAGGCTGGAGTAATGCAATCTGCTCCTGTGGACCACTTATAAAGATCCATGGATTCTTCCTGACTCTGTGAAGATCTACCGGGTGACTTCAGTGATGAGAAGAGATTGAAGAAATTGGGAATGTTCTCCTTGGAGAGATGATGGCTTAGAGGAAATCTGATAGAGGTTTACAAAATCATCAGTGGGTGAGACAGGGAGAAGCTGTTTCTCCTTGTAAATGGAATAAGAATGAGAGGGCATAGATTTACAGTGATGTGCAAAAGTGTGATGTGAAAAAAACCTTTTTCACTCGGCAGGTAATTAGGATGTGGAGGACGCAGCTTGGAAATGTGGTGGGGACAGGTTCAATTGAAGCATTCAAGAGGGGCAAGGGATGGCTATTTGTATAGAAATAGTCATTCAGTGTGGCATTTTATAAATTCCTACTTTGGAAATCTAACCTGTCTGACTCCAGGTTAAGACACAGACAGACCCTAAACAAGGCCTCATACCTAAAGTGCATTGTCTGACCTGAGATGTCACCTTTTTTTTATTCTGGTAAAACCTTAAGTTATCTCAGGGCAGTGACTTGAAAGAAATTCTGAGATTTGCATATTAATCAATCAAAACCTGAATCTCCATTCTAACTGATTAAAGATTTAACAGCCTTCTAGCTTTTTTCAATGCATTCATATCAGTTGTATGACCCTTTGATCTTTTACTTATAAATTCTGTGTCCAATGTATCCTGACTCACTAGCTACCTGAAGAAGGAGCAAGACTCTGAAAGCTTGTATTTTCAAATGTTGGACTATAACCTGGTGTTGTGTGATTTTTTTTATTTTATAGGAAGAGTGTATATGAGGGAAAGGGAGGATATTGGCACAAGGTAATGGAGCTTGTTTGAAACGTCATTGCAGGCATCAATTCTCTCCTTCTACACTGCAGCAACTCTGTGATTCAGTAATAGCCCTATCTGTAAAGTAAGGAATCCTGAGGGATGGCTGATCAATTCGTCCTGTCACCTTAAAAAGATCTGTACACATGGGGTCTCCTGATTCTGCAATGTTTTGTTTATTCAGTCCTTAAAACGGTTTCAAGGTGTAAGCATTTGGCAACAAGATCTGGCAGTGGACCTAGCCCCAAGTTATAACAGAGACAAAAAAACTGCAGATGCTGGAATCCAAGATAGACAAGCAGGAGGGTGGAAGAGCACAGCAAGCATCAGGAGGTGGAGAGGTCGACCTTTTGGATGTAGCCCTTCTTCAGGTGAACTCCTATTGAAGTGTTACACCCAAAATGTTGGCTTCTCCATGTCCTGATGCTGCCTGGCCTGCTATGTTCTTGCAGCCTCCTGCTTGTTTACCCCAAACTATCATGCTGCTGGTTAATGAGGAATTTCCTTCTTTATTCATCCATCCCATCTCAGCTGGTTGCAACAAGGTAGTATGGGGTAACCTGTCTGGAATCCGAACAAGTGGGGGAACCATGTCTTAACAATAGAGGCTTGGAATATTATCGATGTTGGTTTTCTGATGCTGCTCTGTAAATCCAATCCCAAGCTTTGATTCTGTGGATCTCACTCTTAAGACAGGAAAGTCACTTCTAGCCAAGAAATACCAATGAGTGAATTCCTAACATATGCGTTGAGACTTCTTTAATGCTGGTATGTTCAAACAGCAGAAAGAGGAGTTTGAATTTATATGTATACATTCTACAACCTCAGGTCATCTCAATGCCACTGTTGTAATGTCGGAGGTTAATTTAGGCACAGCAGACTACCATAAACTACAAGGCTAGATAATCTGTTTTGGTGATGTTGGCTGAGGCTGAACAATTGATTAAAGCACCAAGTGAACTCTGACATTTTCCTTCAGGATAGCATTATGATATCCACCTGAAAGGGCCAATGGGTCCTTATCTAACATTTTGACCTGAAAGATAGCCCCTCCAGTAACTCTGTATCCTATACCAGAAGAGTCCATTACTTGCATCTCGCTGTGCCACAGTGGAAACTGTCAACCTACTCCCCCACCCTCTCCACCTTCTTCTATACACTCCAGTCCTAACCTCTGACTTCCCTATGGAGGGGCAGTAATGGGATAGGCAAATGTTGTGTGTGTGGCATTTTTTTTCGATTAGATTCCCTACAGTGTGGAAACAGGCCCTTCGGCCCAACCAGTCCACACCGACCCTCTGAAGAGTAACCCACCCAGACCCATTTCCCTTTGACTAATACACCTAACACTATGGGCAATTTAACATGGCCAATTCACTTGACCTGCACATCTTTGGACTGTGGGTAGAAACTGCAGCACCCAGAGGAAACCCGTGCAGACACGGGGAGAATGTGCAAACTCCACACAGACAGTCACCTCAGGCTGGAATTGAACCTGGGATCCTGGTGCTGTGAGGCAGCAGTGCTAACCACTGAGCCACATTGCCGCCCCACAGTGTGGTTTCTGGGCTTGGTGGCGGGGTGGGGGTGGGAGGGGGGTGGTTGTCATGGAGAAATGGGGACAGGGAATCAGAAGTGAAGCCAAGTGAAGAACTCAGGGGGCATTGCCTTGCCTGAGGTTGAGTCCCTTGGTCTCACATGAATGAGTAGGTTGACAGACCCAGTGCCTTGCTAAACCAAGAGCCCTGCCCCCACTGGTTTACCAGTTGGCAAGGCTGGTATTTTCTCATTCTGCCTGGAGTTGAAGTAATTGCATGCCAGGCAAGAGGAGACCCATTAATAAGTGATTGATGGCAGGCTGGGGAGGCTGACAATGAACTGAATATCTGAGATGGTAGGTCTCTCCCCAGTTGAAACTTTATTGCTGGAACAGCACAGCAGGTCAGGCAGCATCCAGGGAACAGGAGATTCGACGTTTCGGGCACAGGCCCTTCTTCAGGAATGAGCAGAGAGTGTTCAGCAGGAGAAGATAAAAGGTAGGGAGGAGGGACTTGGAGGAGGGGCGTTGGAAATGTGATAGGTGGAAAGAGGTCAAGGTGAGGGTGATAGGTCGGAGTAGGATGGAGGCGGAGAGGTCAAGAAGAAGACTGCAGGCCAGGAAGGCGGTGCCGGGCTGGAAGGATCCCTTTTATCTTCTCCTGCTGAACACTCTCTGCTCATTCCTGAAGAAGGGCCTGTGCCCGAAACGTCGAATCTCCTGTTCCCTGGATGCTGCCTGACCTGCTGTGCTGTTCCAGCAATAAAGTTTCAACTTTGATAGGACCCACCCTCTCCTTTTTCAACATGATGTAGAGGTGCTAGTATTGATGTTACCTGACGAAAGAACAGTGCTCCAAAAGCTTGTGATTTGAAATGTACCTGTTGGACTAAAACCTGATGTCATGTGACTTCTGACCTTTTTCTGGATATTGCGCTAATGCTAATGATGCTTAGTAGACCTGCGGTGAAAAGCGGTTTCCACACAGGTTTCTCTACAAGGGACAGCTGGTATGGCACAGTCTAACTATATGGAGTGACGTTGTGACCAGACCCATTCTTAGGATCACAAGGGACACCAGAATGTCAGGCAGCATCTAGGGAACAGGAGAATCGACGTTTC
>NC_057735.1:4959270-4960177 GCF_004010195.1 Chiloscyllium plagiosum
AGAAATTGGACAGACGCAGCATGGGTTAATGAAGGGCAGGTCATGCCTGAAAAATCTTTTCGAGTTCTATGATGGCATTATGAGTATGGTGTACAACGGGACGCAGTGAATTGGTGTACCTAGATTTTCAAAATGCTGTCGACAATTTGCGGTTCAGGGGCTGACAGCAAACGGATGCATGCTGTTAAGGGTAAAGTATGAGCATGGATTCAGGATTATTTGTCCAACAGGAAGCGCAGAGCGGGGATAAATCAGTGCTATTCTATTGTCCATCAACGATTTGCCTCAGGGATCGCTGCTGGGACCGCAATTACTTACAACTTATATGGATGATTTGGATTTTGGAGCCATGCGCATCGTGTCAATGTCTGCAGTTGACACAAAGGTGAGTAGCTGAGCAAAGAGTGCGGAGGATAGTGAAAATTTGCAGAGGAACATTGAAATATTGGGTTAATGGACAATATTCTGGCGGATGGATTTCCGGATTTGAAGATGTTCGCTGATGACAAGAGATTATGTGGAATAGGATTGTATCGAAAATTCAGAAGAATGAGGCCGGATCTTATGGAAACATATAAAATTATGAAGAGCATTTGTGAGATAGAAGTAGAGAGCATGCTTCCATTGGCGGATGAAACTAGGACAAGAGGGCACATCCTCAAGATTAGGAGAGCTGAGTTAGGACTGAATTGAGAAGGAATTCCTTCAACCAGAGAAGTACTCTATGGAACTGCTTGTCCAACGAAGTGGTTGATGATACATCAATAAATGTTTTTTTTAAGCTAGGGCTGATTTTTGTTTGAACAATAAAGGAAGTAATGATTCTTCACAGGTTGGTTAAGTGGATGCATATCCATGGAAAGATCAGGCATGATCTTATTGAATGGCGAAGCAGTCTCTAAGGCCC
>NC_057735.1:4962600-4969157 GCF_004010195.1 Chiloscyllium plagiosum
TTCTCCTGTTCCCTGGATGCTGCCTGACCTGCTGCGCTTTTCCAGCAACACATTTTCAGATCTTGTCAGAATTATCCATATTCCAAGATGAAGTAAAAAGTGTGAACACAAGCAAATTTCAAACGATGTAACTTGAAAAGGAGTAGGAAATTGCAGGATTATAAGGAAGGTGTAATGGGATTGGTTAGATGGGTCTTCCCAGAAGCTCATGGAGCACAGTGGACCAAATAGGACGCAAGATTTTGTGATTCAACACCGCAATAGTCAAGCAAATTGCAAATTACCAGGTTATGACTGGAAGAAGAAGCATCTGAAAATCTGTCAATTCTTTCTGTAAGAGGCTTGAAAGAATAACTGATAAACGATGACAGTAAAGGTCAGAGGATAGGAATAGGCACAATGAGCAAATAGTTTATCAACTATGTGAAGCAATATATTGGTTTCTGTACTGCTAGGACCATAGGCTTGTCATCTGTGGAGTATTATTGATATACACTGAATAAATTGGATCTAATGCTAATTTAATCTCCAGTAACTTTATTTCAGTGCTTTCTTTTTAACATTCTTTTAGGGGGTGTGAGCGTTACTGGCTGGGCATCATTAATTGCCCCTTCGAGGTACAGATGAGCTGCCTTCTTGAATCACTGCTGTCTGTGTGGTGGAAATGCACCCACAATACACTTAAGGAAGGAGTTTCAGGATTTTAATGCAGCGACAGAAAGGAAAGGTGAGAATGTTTCACAACAAGACGGGATATATCTTAGAGAACTTGAAAGTGGTGGTGTTCCCTTGTGCCTCCTTCCCTTGTTCCTCTCGATGGTAGATGTTGTGGGATGGAAAGACAATGCCAAAGAGCCTTGGACATTGCGCATGGGGGTCAGTTGCCTGGATTGCAATGCTGAGTAATCCTAACAGTGTGGTTTGAATTTCCACACCAGCTGACGTTACTGTGAACAGACTCCCCTTCACAACCCATGAGACTATAAGACATAGGAGCAGAAATTAGATCATTCAGCACATTGAGTCTACAGTGCCAATCATAGCTGATAAGATTCTCAACCCCATTCTCCCACTTTCTCCCTGAAACCCTTGATCCCCTTAATACTCAAGAATCTATCTATCTCTGTCTTAAATATATTCAATGACCTTCTCTCCATAGCCTTCTTTGGCAATGAATTCCATAGATTCACTACTCTTTGGCTGAAGAGATTTCTCCTTATCTCCGTTCTAAAAGGTCTTCTGTTTACTCTAGGCTGTGCCCTCAGGTCTTAGTCTTTCCTACTAATGGAAACATCTTCCCAACATCTACTCTGTCCATTCAGTATTCTGTATGTTCCAAATAGATCCCCCCTTATCCTTCTAAACTCCTTCAAGTATAGGTCTAAAATCCTTAAATGTTCTTCATATGTCAAGCTTTCCATTCCTCCTCTGAACATGTTCCAGGGGCAATATATGTTTCCTGAGATATGGGAAAAACTGCGCACAATACTCCAAATGTGGTCTCACCAGAGCCTTATAGAGCCCCATACGTTCATCTCTGCTTTTATATTCAAGTCCTCTCAAAATAAATGGCATAATTGCATTTGCCTTCCTAACTACTGACTCAACCTGCAAGTTTACCTCGAGAGAATCCTGGACTAGAACTTTCAAGTCTCTTTGCATTTCAGACTTCTGAATTTTCTCCCCATCTAGAAAATAGTCTGTGCCTCTATTCTTCCTACCAAAGTGCATAACCTCACACTTTCCTACATTGTACTCCATCTGCCACTCTCCTCATCTGTGTGAATCCTTCTGTAGCCTCCCCACCTCCTCAATGCCATCTGTCCCTCTATCTATCTTTGTATCATCTGCAAACTTAGCCAGAATGCCCTCGGTCCCTTTATCCAGATCATTGATGTATGAAGTGAAAAGCTGTCATCCCAACACTAAGCCTTGTGAAACACCATATGTCACCGACTGCCATCTTGAGAAGGACCCTTTTATCCCCACTCTCTGCCAGACAGCCAAGCTTCTATCCATGCTTGCACTTTGCCTCTGACACCATGGGCCCTTACCTTACTCAGTAGCCTCCTGTGTGGCATCTTGTCAAAGGTCTCCTTGAAGTCCAGGGAGTTAACATTCATTGGTTCTCCTTGATCTAACGTGCTCGCTACTTCCTCAAAGAATTCTAGTAGATTTGTCAGGCATGACCTCTCATTAAGGAAGCCATGCTGACTTTGCCCTATTTTACCATACTCTTCTAAGTATTCAGAAATCTCATCCTTCACAATGGATTCCAGGATCTTACTCACAACTGAGGTTAGACTAACCTTACACTCAGGTTAAGCAACCACCAGTTGTCTCTCTCTAATAACAGAGTCAGGGCAAGCAGAGTTTACTTCTATGTATGGTATACTTAGTTGATACTGTGCATTGGTGGTGCAGAGATTGAATGCTTAAAGTATTGGACATAATGCCAATCAAAAAAGAAGCCTTCTCAAGAGTTGAGTGTTGGGTGCACTCATCCAATTAAGTGGAGATAATTCCATCAAAATCTTGATATGTATTTTATAGATCGTGGATAGGCTTTGGGAAGTCAGGAGGTGCGTTATTCGCTTGAGAATTCCCAGTGTCTGATCTTTCCTTGCAGCTGCAGTGTTTGTATGGCGGGTCCAGTTCATTTTATGTTCATTAATCTGTTAATTTCTGTTCAATCCCTTTGGACGTTAATACTGGAGGATTCACTGTTGTAATGCCATTGAGTTTCAAGGGGAGATGGCTAGATACTCCCTTGTTAAGAATGGTCATTGCCTGGCACTTGTGGGTTGCAAATGTTACCTTTCAGTGATCAGCCTCGATATTGTTCACGTCTTGCTGCGCAGAGTGAGTTGAAGAGTGAGGTGACACACTTAGGTAGGAAGAACATTGAAAGACAGTGTTAAATAGGAAATACAAGTCTAAAGGGGACTCAGGAGCATAGTGACCTTGGTGTGTATGTGCACAGATTATTGGACATAGCAGGACAGGTGGAGAGAGCAGGTAATAAAGCATACAGTGTCCTCAGCTTTACTAATGGGGACAGGGAGTAAAAGAGCAAGGAGGTGATGTTGAACTTGTACCATCAACCTGTTCAGAGACTTATTACACACCTGTGGAGCAGGACCTGAACCTGGGTCTCCCCAGTCCAGGGATAGGGACATAACCACTGCACCACAAGAGAGGCACCCAAAAATATTCCTGAATACACTCTAGGACATTCTGCACCAATCATTTATTTATATATTTTCACATTGACCTATTCAGTGATGTTATTGCACACCTCTGGAACAGGTGGAACTTGAACCCAGATCTCCTGGTTCAGGAGTATGGACACTACCACTGCACCACAAGCATTAGACCTCTGCTAGGCTACTGTGTACAGTTGTGGATGCACGCTATAGGAAAGATACATTGGGGAGAGTGCAGAAACATAGGGCCTCAGTTTAATAATTAATCCAAAAAGCAGCCCCTCTGACTCTTGCAGTGCTGCACTGGGAATATCAGCTTGGATTTGGTGCCCAGAGACAAATAAACTGCAGGTGCTGGAATCCAAAGTAGACAAACAGGAGGCTAGAAGAACACAGCAAGCCAGGCAGCATCAGGAGATGGGGAAGTCAATGTTTCGGGCATAATAGTCCTGAAAAAGCTTCCTGTTTGTCTACTTTGGATTTGGTACCCAAGTCTGTTGAGTAGGAATGGAACCCACAATCCTCAGGACATTGTCAGGACGGAAGAGAGTTCAAGAGGCTTAGAGAGGGTGTTTCAAGTTAGGAAACAGAACCCTCATTCATCAATCGCAAAGCAATTAAAATCAGGGATCCTTCCGACACCAGAATTAAAATTAATCCTTTTTGACTTTAGCGAGATCAGGACAACAATAAATAATGTGAAAGGCATTAACGAGACTTGGCAGCAAAATAAACAAGAAATATATGATGGATGCATTAATCTGCTTCAGGTCTGTGCCAGTGAGGAGCCAATGTTGAAGAGAATGCAGGTCAGTGAGTCACATGTACAGTATTCAAAAGCCCTCATCCCAACCCACACTCCCCCTCCCCCTCCACCTTGCTGTGAATGTGATGAATTCTCCCTTATGTTGTGCAAAGTAAATCACAAAGGGCTGACTGTTCTTTAGTTCCAGCATTAGGTCAATTGAGTCAGGATTGAATTTGCCAGACTCATGAGAGGAAAGCTATCAAATCCTGATTATTGGGTCAGCTGGAGGTTGATGAGGTGCAGAGCCATTTCGTCCAGGTTGCACTCATTATGCCTTTTAGAATCTAATCCTCGCTGTGCAGGGTATATCGGCAGCAGTGACCTCCTCCACTCCTGCTCACGTGGCACGGATAACAGCTATAAATAAACTGAAGGGACCCATCTCCCAGGGAATAGAGGAAATGAGAAAAGAGTAAATAACTACATAATCAATGCAGTTCCTGACACAAATATTGAACAAGGAGAGATTCCCGTGAAGGAAATATGTACTGCTACATATCTTCTCAAGATACCCAATGCATTGGGTGGGAGATTGTTACTATGGCTACATGCCAAGATTGACAAGCAGGACAAATCAATAATTGATACTGCAAAAATATCAGGCAGTGGTGACTGTCAGGTTTTCTTTAGAACAACACATGCTGGTCAAGTGAAAAATTCTTTGAGAAAAAAATATCATTTCAACTTGCTCCAAAATGTAAGAGCTTCCCGAGAACACTGCCCCTCCCAACTGTAAACATGCCGCAAATATTGCCTCTACGTAGAAATGGGGCTTTTTCACAGTCTTCATCAATACATAGCAATAGGTAGGGTGAAGTTTGGAAGGCGTCCTCCTGACCCCTCTCACGGTGGTTCAAGGGAATGTTGGGCATTAATGTAATAAGATGAATTTTTCTGCGTCTTGTTGACTGCTTTGCAATGTTGGCAGCTTTGGTCTCTTGTGTATCGCCCTAATCCTGCATTCCACCATTGGTGGGCATACCTCACCTCCAACTAATGAATATGGTGAATATTCCTTCCTGCTGGGGAGTCATTCATGAGGGTCATCAATTTAAAATTGTCATTGCCCGAGAAATGTCTTCCTCCAGGGATTGGTTGAAATGTGGAAAGCTTCCCCATCTGAATTGGTTAGGGTGAAAAGAGTTGCCAAGTTAAGGGAAAACTAAGTAGCTGTTTGAAAGAGAGCAAAGTACAAGACCATGAGGTGAAAGCATTGGATTGGTTTTGGGTTGACTTGCAATCAAGCTGACACAGACTCAATCTGCCAAAGAGCCTCCCTTAGTGGAGGAAAACCTGATACTAGTCAGAAGAGTGAACATAGATAGATCATACTTTAAAAAAAAACTGTCAAACAAGGTTTTAATCAATAACAATAACACTGCAAAATATCCTCCAAGGCCATCAATGCAATGTGGGGGTGGACAATTGACAGTAAACAGTGTCAGTGAAGGGGATCAAGGCGGTGTTGAATGGGTTGACTTGGAAAAAGACAGGTAGTCAGGGGGTTTTCCAGAAAACATTGCACAATGTCTTCAGATTCCCACTCCAGAGACTTGAACACATGACTTAGACTGTTCATGGAATTACAATGCAAGCAAATGGATCATCTACGTTTGCTACAACAACGAAAACACTTCAGTTAGCAGCTCATTGGCTGGGAAAGATTTTGAGATATCCTAAGGCCATGTAAGATGTACCTGAAGTACAAGCTGTCCTTTCTTTTAGTGTTGCTGACCAAAGATATGAAAAATTCTGTTGATTTGTTCCAGTAAACTTGCATAGAGATTTGTCCATGATTTTATATTACACTGGCATTAAAATAGTCTCTTACCTTCCTCATACTTGTCGAGGTGATGGATGCTGTTTTGCTGATTTAAGCCAGCAGGGTTACCATTGAGCTCTCCCTGAATTACATGAGGGTTAAAGACAGGCTTGTAATAATCCACAGGGAGATGAATGATTTCATCCCATCAGTTTTAACTGGCTCTACTCATAACACCTTAAGGGGGAAAATAAAGTCTTTCATCTGATAGCACCATTGTCATATTCCTATTGTACACGACAGGAATCAGCCTCAATTTAAAATTATGAAATGAATTAACATGGGAGGTGATCGTTTTGCCCATTATGCCTGTCTTGCCTCTTTGTAAAATCTAACCAATTAGCACCTCACCTCCTGCTGTTACCCTATTTCATTGAAACAATTTTTCCATTCAAGTGTGGCAAATCTCAGTGTGTAAGTCAAAACTGTGTATTAGGTGATCCCATTTTTTTTAGACACCAAAATGTATATTAGAGTGATGCTGGAAAAGCACAGCAGGTCAGGCAGCATCCGAGGAGCAGGAAAATCGTCATTTAGGGCAAAAGCCCTTCATCAGGAATAGATGAAGGGCTATTCCTAATGAAGGGCTTTTGCCCAAAACATTGATTTTCCTGCTCCTCAGATGCTGCCTGACCTGCTGTGCTTTTCCAGCACCACTCTAATCTAGACTCTGGTTTCCAGCATCTGCAGTCCTTGTTTTACCAAAATGTATATGTCTGTC
>NC_057735.1:4972636-4980265 GCF_004010195.1 Chiloscyllium plagiosum
CCACAAAACAGCACAAACACACACATGCATACACAAAGCTACACATGCCCAGATATGTGCAAACACACACAATGATACACATGCACATATAGACGCATATACACACATGCACAGAAAGATACTTAAATACAGACAGACACACAGAGACATGTATGCACACACACACACACAAAGATGCACACGTAAATACACACACAAGGATACACACGCACAGACAAATGAACACACACACACAAGGATACATATATACACTCAGATGCATACACACATGCACATAGACACACACACACAGACACACTTTTAGACAGATTCACACATACATTGATAGACATGCACACAGATGCGCACACACAGTTACATATAGACACACATAAACAGATGTGGATATCCAGACACACATAGACATGTAACATTGGTACATGCACATATAGATGCACACACACACATATATATATATGTACAATTGGACACATACATAGACACTCAGATGTACACTCAGGCACCACAGATATAGACACACACACATGCACACACAGAAAAATGTTCACTGAACACACATGTACACATAGATGCTTACACATATATGGACAGCACACACCCTTATCTTACACACATATACACCTCTCCTCACCAGCAGCACTCCTAACCCAAGCCTGTACACTTCTCACAGATATATACACACAAACATAGCCTAAAACCTACAGCCATCCCACACATCCAACACCTCTCCACACACACAATTACAGAAACAATTGTATGCACCGTTCCCAAACTATCACACACTGATGTATTGGGCAGTAAGAGATGCCATTATCTCTTGAATCAAATAATTTTTGGTTCAAATCTCACTCCAAGGACTTAATGATACCTCTTTAAGCTAACATGCCCAGTGTGGTGCTGAGGGGGTGCTCTGCCGTCAGGGGTACAGCCTTTTTTTGTTTGAATAAATGTTAAATTGAGACCCCTCTCAGATGGCATTCTTTTAAAAAGGAGCTTTGGAATTCTCTCCAATATTTAATTAATATCAGTCAAACATTATCTGATTATTGTCACATTGCTATTTGTTGGAGTTTGCAGCGTGTAAATTGGTCGCTGAGTTTCCAACATTACAACAACAACTACACTTCAATAGTAGTTCACTGGCTGTAACGGACTTATGGTCATGAGAGGTGTTATGTAAATGAAATACTTCTTTTCTTTATGCATATAACCAAAGCATCCATTATTAATTAACACTGAAATGAGATGAAATACCATCAGCCAGAGAGTGGGGAGCCTGTGGGATTTTCTGCCACAGAACGTGGTTGGGGTCAAAACTTTGAATGTTTTCAAGAAGGAGTTATAAGTAGTGGTGAGAGCTGAAAGGATCAAAGAGTATGGGGGAGAAAGTGGGAACAGGGGATTGAGTTGCATGATCAACCATGATCATAATAAATAGTGGAGCAGGCACAAGGGCCTTTTCCTGTTCCTAAATTCTATATTTGGGTTTTTTTAATGAGCCCTACAGCTACAGGAAAAGAAGACTCATGGTAGTCAAATTCTCACAAGGCAATCAGAACTTCATCACCTCCCACCTCCACATTGAAGATCTTGCTGTACGCATGTGGAACTTGATGGACAGAGATAGAAAGGATTGGACGAAAATGCCAATTGTCTGATCATACTTTAGAATAGAACCCCAACACTGTGGAAGCAGGCCATTTGGCCTATTAAGCCTGCACCGATCCTCTACAGAGCAACCCACACCCTTACCCTATACCAATAATCCTGCATTTCCCATGGTGAATCCACCTAATCTGCACATCTTTGGTGCGGTAGGAGGAAACCAGAACACCAGGAAGAAATCCACTCAGACGTGGAGAGAATGCAGAAACTCCATACTGACAGTCATCTGAGGCTGGATTTGAACCTGAGCCCCTGGAGCTGTGAGGCAGCAATGCTAACCACTGAGCCACTGTGTCACTCCTAGAAAAAAAATATAATTACCTCTATAGATGTTGCCTCTGCCTCATGTGCTGTCTTCCATGGACTTAACTACAAGGAAGCGTTTGTAACCTCGACAGTGAGTAATAGGAGGGAAATGTAAGGGGGAAGAGAAGGGAAACAGAATGGGTCATTGCTGATGGCCTGCGATGAATTCAACTTGCTGCTTTTAGGCTTTGTTTAGTTTTCCAACACAAGGAACAGCCTCAGGGAATGGCTGGGAACTGAATAGATCACATCTAGCTCTATGCCCAGGGTTTGAATATAAGTAACAAGAATCCATCTGCTTAAATAACAGAGTTTAAAGAAAAATACATATAACTGTGCATTACACAATGACAGATTCAAATGGGAAGGCCCCAGGGTAGGAATGATTTGTCATAGGGACAGACCGGTCTCGATTGCTGCACACGGGGATATAAAGTGGGAATTGTTTGCGGAAGATTCCTTCAGCATCTCTCAGGCTAATTGTGATTGTTGAAACTCAAAGGACAAATCGTTTGTTGCTTTTCACAGTAATGTCAACACTCCATTCCACCCTCACTCTCTCGACTTCCCAACCAGCTTCATAGCCTGAGACCCAATGGCAGCTGAAGATTTGTCTTCAAAATCAAAAATCTGAACCACAAGTTTCTCATGAATTTATGGTGACTCCTTTCTGTGTGGGATGAAGGACTGAGTCAGCCAGAAAGAGCTCATGGATCTCTTTCAATCAATCAACCAACTTATCTAAGGTGGCTCAGTGGTTAGCACTGCTGCCTCACAGCACTAGGGACCTAGGGTTTGATCTCAGCCTTGGGCGACTGTCTGTGTGGAGTTTGCATATTCTCACCGTGTCTGTGTGGGCTTCCTCTGGGTGCTCTGGTTTCCGCCCACAGTCCAAAGATGCGAAGGTTATGGTGGATTGGCCATGCCATAGTAGCCAGGGATGTCTGTTCTGGATGGGATTGTGAGGGGCTGGGAGGTTCCCTGGAGGGTCAGTGCAGACTTAGAGTCATAGAGATGTACAGCATGTAAACTGACCCTTTTGTCCAACTCGTCCATGCTGACTGGATGTCCCACTTGCCAGCACCCGGCCCATATCTTTCCAAACCCTTCCTATTCATATACCCCTCCAGATGCCTTTTCAATGTTGCAATTATACTAGCCTCCACCACTTCCTCTGAAAATGTGTTGCTAGAGAAGCGCAGCAGGTCAGGCAGCATCCAAGGAGCAGGAGAATCGACGTTTCGGGCATGAGCCCTTCTTCAGGAATGAGGAAAGTGTGTCCAGCAGGCTAAGATAAAAGGTAGGGAGGTGGGACTTGAGGGAGGGGCATTAGAAATGCGATAGGTGGAAGAAGGTGAGGGTGATAGGCCGGAGTGGGGGTGGGAGTGGAGAGGTCAGGAAGAAGATTGCAGGTTAGGAAGGCGGTGCTGAGTTCGAGGGATTTGACTGAGACAAGGTGGGGGGAGGGGAAATGAGGAAACTGGAGAAATCTGAGTTTATCCCTTGTGGTTGGAGGGTTCCCAGGCGGAAGATGAGGCGCTCTTCCTACAGCCATCGTGTTGCTATGGTCTGGCGATGGCCTGGCTATGGTCGGGCGATCCATCGCCCGACCATAGCAACACGACGGTTGGAGGAAGAGCGCCTCATCTTCTGCCTAGGAACCCTCCAACCACAAGGGATGAATTCGGATTTCTCCAGTTTCCTTATTTCCCCTCCCCCCACCTTGTCTCAGTCAAATCCCTCGAACTCAGCACCGCCTTCCTAACCTGCAATCTTCTTCCTGACCTCTCCGCCCCCACCCCACTCCGGCAGCTCATTCCATACACATACCACAGTCTGTGTGAAAAAGTTGCCCCTTGGGTCCCTTTTATATCTTTCCCCTCTCACCCTAAACCCATGCCTTCTAGTTTTGGACTCCCCCACCCCAGGGAAAAGACCTTGTCTATTTACCCTATTCATGCCCCTCATGATTTTATAAACCTCTATAAGGTCACCCCTCAGCCTCTGACCTCCAAGGAAAACTTCCCCAGCCTATTCAACCTCTCCCTGTAGTTCAAATCCTCCAACCCTGATAACATCCTTATAAATCTTTTCTGAACCCTTTCAGGTTGCACAACATCCTTCCGATAGGAAGGAGACCAGAATTGCACACAATATTCCAAAAGTGGCCTAACCAATGTCCTGTACAGCTGCAACATGACCTCCCAATTCCTATACTCAATAAAGGAAAGTATACCTAATGCCTTCTTCACTATCCTATCGACCTACACATTCAAGGGGCAATGAACCTGCACTCCAAGGTCTCTTTCAGCAACACTCTCTAGGACCTTACCATTAAGTGTATAAGTACAGGCTAAATAGTACCTGTCGACACCATAAGGATTCTATGAAAGTGGACCACTCTTCAAATTACGTCACCATTGGTAGGAATGTGAATCTGCTCCTGATCTGTTGCCATTTTGACATGTATCCTCTGTAGCAGCACCCACTGGGTGGAGAGAGCTCTAATGGCTGCTATTTACTGTAGTCCAGGCTCTGACCTTGGAATGTTCTGGCCATGAGAGGAGTAGAGGGAGAGCTAATGGAAAGGTGGGAAAGGTGGGAACTGAATGGGCAAATGAAAAAAATATGCTTGGAGGAGATGGGCAGTGATCATCCAGTGAGGACAGGTTGCAAATATTGCTCCCTGGAGTGTAGTGTGATCTTATAGATATTTTTAAAATCATGAGGGGCATTGATAGGGTGAATAGCAAAAGTCTTTTCTCTGAGGTTGGGGAGTTCAAATCTCAAGGGCACAGATTCATGGATTTCAGGCGAGGGGGGCCCAGATAAAGCATCAGAGCCCAAGCAAAACACTTCCTACTTTGCTTAAACAACACATGAGGACCCAAAAATACTCCACATAAGGCTTCTGCATCAGATTACCAAGTTACCAATTAATATTGAGTACCGTTGAGTCCTGTGGACTATTGCCTCGTGTATGATTAGAATCCCTAGGTGTGGAAACAGGCCCTCCAGCCCAACATGTCCACACTGACCCTTCGAAGAGTAACCCACCCCCCTACATTTACTCCTGACTAATGCAGCTAACACTATGGACAATGTAGCACACTAATCTACCTAACCTGCACATCTTTGGGCTGTGGGAGGAAACCGAAGCACCCGGAGGAAACCCACGCAGACACGGGGAGAACGTGCAAACTCTACACAGACAGTCGCCCGAGGCAGGGACCAAACCTACGTCGCTGGAGCTGTGAGACAGCAGTGCTAACCACTGAGCCACCGTGTTGGCCTAGAGGATTCTAGAGGATATATGTTAGATATGATTGTAGGACAGAGAAAGTTCGACCATTCTGATGATTTGCTCACTTCAAGCTGATGCATAAGCATCGGATATCTGAATCAAACATAGAGGATGCTGGAGGAACCTAGCGGGTCTGAGTAAAACCGAGCTAATATTTCGAGTCTGGCTTCAGTCTTCTTCAGGACTGTAATGTCCAAGCAGCTTTGACTGCACACCTTAACCACGATGAAGATAGCTGCATCCTAGAAAGATGTTGGAGCATATTTATTATAGAATCCCAAGCTTGGTTACTTCTAATTACAAAGTCCCTAAGACAGTACAAGCAAACTACTTCAACACTGAAATAGAAGTTCTTGCTTTCATTTTTGGAATACAACAATTTCATATGCCCCTCTCTGGCAAGCATTTCATTGTTCATAACGACCACAAGTTGTCAGAAATGACTTGCTGCAAACCTTTCACAAGCTCAGATCCACGAGCTTGCGAGTGAGCCATGTGTGAACCACGTACTAGGGTGGCACAGTGCTGCCTCACAGTGCCAGGGACCCAAGTTCAATTCCAGCCTTAGGTAACTGCCTGTGTGGAATTTTCACACTCTCCCCATGTCTGTGTGGGTTTCCTGCCACAGTCTAAAGATGTGCAGGTAAGGTGGACTAACCATGTGGAATGTAGCATTTCAGGGATTGGGTGGGATGGTCTTCAGGAGATTGGTGTGGACTTGATGTGCTAATTGGCCTGCTTCCGCACAGTGGGGATTCCGTGACCAAAACGCCAACTTGTGAAGGGCTGAAGGTGTAATTTAAGGAGCAGTACAGACCAGATGCCCAAATGACCAATTGGTGTCGACTTCCAAGAACAAAGATATTAGAACGACAATTGGGTATTATTGAGTCTGAACTGGAAAATAATCGCAATACCAATCTCATTTGTTTCAGTTACAGCTGAGCAGAGTGGATTCAGTGAGATTCATCAGGCAATGGTTAGCTGCAGAAGCTCAAAAAGATCACCAGCAGGTGACCTCAATGGATCCAATCGATCCCTGCACAAAATGAAATCCGAAAGAACTGCGGATGCTGTAAACCAGAAACAAAAACAGAAGCTGCTGGAAAAGCTCAGCAGGTCTGGCAGCTCTGTGAAGGGAAATCAGAGTTAACGTTTCGGTCCAGTGACCCTTGCTCAGAATGCCAGATCTGCTAAGCTTTTCCAGCAATTTCTGTTTGAGATCTCTGAGTGACAATGTTCCTTCCGGTCATTTACGGATACACATGCACTTTCTTAGAATGGAATCCTCAAAAGCAAAGAAGTCATAATTTTGCAAACTCTATACCAAGACATGTTAGACGAGGTACACATACATAGTTATACAGGCAGAAAATGCTGAGAGACTGGAATGTGTGACTCTAGACATTGGCCCGGCATGAATAAGGACACCGATCACATGATCGAGTCATGTGAAAATGGCTTAATTTGATCAACCACAATAATCAAGAATTCTTCTCCCTCTATGTGGGATTTCCTCTCAACCATGCTGCAAGATTGCCACTGATATTTTCCAGAGACAACGGGCGTGAGTGCATTCTGGAGTGTAAAAACAATGACTGCAGATGCTGGAAACCAGATTCTAGATTAGTGATTCTGGAAGAGCACAGCAGTTCAGGCAGCATCCAAGGTTTGGTTTGTGAAATAGTCATACTCCAGAATGTGGATTAGTGATTCTGGAAGCGCACAGCAGTTCAGGCAGCATCCAAGGAGCTTCGAAATCGACGTTTTGGACAAAAGCCCTATTATTCGTGATGAAGGGCTTTTGCCTGAAACGTCGATTTCAAAGCTCCTTGGATGCTGCCTGAACTGCTGTGCTCTTCTAGCACCACTAATCCACATTCTGGAGTGTGACTATTTCACAAACCAAACGGTTTGTGTCATAATGGTCCACAGTACACCAATGCACTTTCCCAAGACAGGTGCAGGAAACATAGAACATAGAACATAGAAGAATACAGCGCAGTACAGGCCCTTCGGCCCTCGATGTTGCGCCGATCCAAGCCCACCTAACCTACATTAGCCCACTATCCTCCATATGCCTATCCAATGCCCGCTTAAATGCCCATAATGAGGGAGAGTCCACCACTGCTACTAGCTGGGCATTCCATGAACTCAAGACTCGCTGAGTAAAGAACCTACCCCTAACATCTGTCCTATACCTACCCCCCCACTTAATTTAAAGCTATGCCCCCTTGTAATAGCTGACTCCATAAGTGGAAAAAGATTCTCACTGTCGACCCTATCTAAACCCATAATCATCTTGTACACCTCTATCAAGTCACCCCTAAACCTTCTTTTCTCCAATAAAAACA
>NC_057735.1:4980861-4983001 GCF_004010195.1 Chiloscyllium plagiosum
ACCTCCTTCGTCACCTTCTCAAAGAATTCAATAATGTTTGTGAGGCACGACCTGCCCTTCACAAAACTATGCTGACTATCCTTGATCACATTATTCCTATCCAGATGTTCATAAATCCTATCCCTTACAATTCTCTCTAAGATTTTGCCCACAACAAAAGTGAGACTCACCGGCCCATAGTTACTAGGGTTATCCCTACTCCCCTTCTTGAACAAGGAACTCCCCTTCTTGAACAAGGAATGGGGCAGTCAACCTATTCCCTCTTCACCTCACTATCCTCTGTTGAATTTTCTCATCCAACACGCTGTACAACCTGTAAAATCCACAATCATTAAGCACACTTGCTGAGATTTTTCAACAGCTACGTTAAATCTGTGTGCTACTCCTCCAGACAATTGTTTACTCTCACTGCTGGCTCTTATGCTTGGAATCTCAGTTTGGTATGGAATGAGCTGCCAGAGGAAGTGGTGAAGGCTGGTACAATTCCAACATTTAAAAGACATCTCATGCTGCAGCTTAACAAAACTCTGGTGCGGCCACATTTGGAGTATTGCATACAATTCTGGGCACCACATTATAGGGAGGATGTGAAAGCTTTGGAAAGGGTTAAGAGGAGATTTACTAGGATGTTGCCTGGTATGGAGGGAAGTTCTTACGAGGAAAGGCTGAGGGACTTGAGGCTGTTTTCGTTAGAGAGAAGAAGGTTGAGAGGTGACTTAATTGAGACATATAAGATAATAGGAGGGTTAGATAGGTTGGACAGTGAGAGCCTTTTTCCTCAGATGGCGATGGCTAGCATGAGGGGACATAGCTTTAAATTGAGGGGTGATGGATATAGGACAGATGTCCGAGATAGTTTCTTTACTCAGAGAGTAGTAGGGGAATGGAATGCACTGCCTGCAACAGTAGTAGATTCGCCAACTTTAAGGGCATTTAAATGGGCATTGGATAAACATATGGATGAAAATGGAACAGTGTCGGATAGGTAGGCTTCAGATTGGTTCCACAGGTCGGTGCAATATCGAGGGTCGAAGGGTCTGTACTGCGTCGTAATGTTCTATGTTCTATGTCTGGATGGGTACATTGATAGGAAGAGTTTAGAGGGATATGGGTCAAATGCTGGCAAATGGGACTAGATTAATTTAAAAAACAAAACTGAGATGATCTGGTCGGAATCACAGTGTTGGTTTTGGATCTTGCTGTGCAGATTTTGGTCACCACATTTCCTACAATACAACAGAGACTATATTTCAAATGTAGCCATTTCACTTACAGACATCCTGAGACTGTGAAAGGCATTGTTAGAAATGAATATATTTGTTTACAAAATAGATGGCTCACCCACACAGATAAAAATAGGTTTAAAAAGGCAGAGGTGGGCAGCTCAGGATAAATTCTCTTGATCTCCAATTGCTTACAGCAAAACTGGCAAAACATTGTTCCAGAACATTTTCAACTTGCACGCAATTTTATGCGAGGCATAAATTGTGCATCGATGTTACAAAGTGTTTTTATAGGCCTTTAAATGTGGTTGACAGATTTTGTACATGTCGATAATGCAGTCTTGAATCAAATACATCTAAGACACAAGATGTTGAAAGGCTCCAATCTTTTAAAAGGTGGATCATTTCATCAATATTATGAAATAAAAGATGGTTAAAATATTTAATGATGTACAAAGAAATATTGATGACCACAACTTGGAACCTTTGCATATCCGCCAGTAATACCCATTTTGTTTCTCCAGGTTATCATTGGGTCTGCTTCAATGTGAACTGACTCCGTGAAGAGCAGTTTTGTTTTGTGGATCAGTCCAAATCCAGCCAGGGAAATCAGGCTCTAGACAGATATATGCTGCTTCATCGAAAACAGTGCTCCCCGCTTTATCTTGATGTGATCCCATTTTGACACCTCACACACTGTGTGGCCCAAGGATAGGAAATTATGTCAGGGGACAGTTAAAGAGTCAACTGACATAGTTACTGTCTGGATTGGGGGTGTGTGGGGGTAAATGATTACCGTCTGGAGGTGTATAAAGTTACTGTCTGGATTGGGGGTGTGTGGGGGTAAATGGTTACTGTCTAGATTAAGGGTGTGTGAGGGTAAATGGTTACAGACTGGATTGAGGGGTGTGGGGGTA
>NC_057735.1:4983501-4998932 GCF_004010195.1 Chiloscyllium plagiosum
TGTTCTATATACGTATCATCCTCTGTGTAAAAAAAGTTGCCCTTCAGGTTCCTCTTATTTTTTTCCCCTCTAACCTTAAACTGATGCCCTTGAATCCTTGATTCCCCAACCCTGGGAAAAAGACGGAGTACATTCACCCTATCCATGCCTCTCATGATCTTATACGATTTTCTAAGATTCCTCGCGCACCCCCCTCCCCCAGTCTCCTACATTATAAAGAACAAACACCTTTGGTACTGCATTGGTGTGATGACTCAAACCCACAATGTTCTCAATGAAAGGTGAATGGGCCACTACTGAGCCATGACTGACAAGGAGAGAAATGGGTAAATAAAATTGAAAGATTCAGTATTAAGGAAAAGTTCACAACTGACCTGTGTCACATCAAATGTAAAATTGATAGACCCTGGAAGATAGGAAGTGAAATGTAATCAATTCATTCCTCAGTGTAATGAACTCTGATGAAGGACATTTTCTGCAGTTTATATTTACAATTTCCTGCACGCCTATATCTGGGGAAATTGCCTGAAACAAAAGCAAGGTAAGCAATTTGCCAATGATTCTGTCTCAGCTTTGCTGACATTACACAGGTTCATGTCCAGAGTTCGAACAAAATTGGAAGGAGATTTGTGACTCAGTAAAGTTGTCCCTTAATTGAGCACCCGGAGGAAACCCACGCAGACACGGGGAGAACGTGCAAACTCCACACAGTCAGTCGCCTGAGGCTCATGTCCAGAGTTCGAACAAAATTGGAAGGAGATTTGTGACTCAGTAAAGTTGTCCCTTAATTGACTGGGTAAAAACAATGACTGCAGATGCTGGAAACCAGATTTTGGATTAGTGGTGCTGGAAGAGCACAGCAGTTCAGGCAGCATCCGAGGAGCAGCAAAATCGGATGCTGCCTGAACTGCTGTGCTCTTCCAGCACCACTAATCCAAAACCTTAATTGACTGATCAGCCTACAATTATTTACAGGGTGCTTACACAGAGTTCAGCTCTGATCTTTTCAGAGGAAACTCATGCTTTATGTTAGTAATAGGAACTTCCACAATCTCTTTAATGCCCTTTTACTTGGAAAACCTCCTATTTTGTTTAATGCTAAACGTACTCCTCAGCATTGACGATGTTGTTGCAACTCTGTGATGACAGGAACACAAACCTTTTCTTTATTCGTTGTGGAATCTGGGCATTTATTGCCTGTCCCTAGTTGACCTTGAGAAGGTGATGGTGAGCTGCCTTCTTAAACTGCTGCAGTCCACCTGTTGTGTGTTGACCCACAATACCATCAAGAAAGAAATTCTAAGATTTTGCCCAGCGACAATGAAGGAATGTGATATATTTCCAAGTGGCTTGGAGAGGAACTTGAAGTTGGTGGTGTTCCCATGTATCTGCTGCCCCTGTCCTTCCAGTTGAAATGGTCATGGGTTTGGAAGATGCCATCATATCCTAGTGTCTTGTTGTCTTTAATTAGCCGCGTAATATGATAACCAGGTGTAGTATCTGCATCACTGACCTTACCAAAGCAAGTATTCCACCTAATCCCAGGTCTTGCTTCTCTGGTCCAGTGAGATCGCAACAAAGTAAGAATGAGCATTTTGTAGCTCTTCTCTCATTGTCATCATTGTCAGTTAGAGGTGAATATTGGAAAACAGCACTGCGAATGTGCTGCATTGCACATATATTCCCCCATATTCACACTCCCTCTCAACACACAGACACGCTCTCTCTCTCTCTCTCTCAAGAGCGTGCACACACACAAACACACCTACCCTCTCCCCCTTTCTCCCTCATACACCACACACACGCTCTGTCTCAAGAATGCGCACGCACACAAACTCACTCACACTCTCCCCCTCTCTCTCATACACCACACACACGTGCACGCACCCACCCACACACACACACATATATATATAAATCAATGGGGTGAATTTGCATTTTAAGATCTGTATTTGGAGATATGTTTTATTTTGTTCAAGTGGCACACAATCTGTAGACAGTCAGTCAAAGTGGTATTTTATAAATTCCTACCTTGGAAATAAAACCAGTCTAACTCTAGGCTGAGATACAAACAGATCCGAAATATGACCTCACACATCCGGACTTTTTACAGATCCATGTGCAGATTCCTGTCCACCTCAATATTCTGCTGTTTCTCTCCATCAATATAATAGTTTGGTTTTCTACTCTTCCTGTCCAAGTACTTAACTCCATTTGCCAATTTGTTTCCTATTCACTTAATCTATTTTTCTTTGCTAGACTGCTCTGAAGTTCATGGTTGGTTATCCTCGGTGGAAAATAAGGTGTTTCATAAATCAAAATCAACACTGCATTCAATCTTCTATAACATATGACAGCTTTTAGATTAAATAAAAATTTCTTGTTAGGGGTGTCTAAAACTCGAGGACATAGGTTTAAGGTGAAAGGGGAGAGATACAAAAGAGGGTAGTGAGTGTCTGGAACAGGCTGCCTGAAGTAGTTATGGAGTGAGTGCAATTTTATCATTGAAGAAACACTTGGACAAGTACATGGATGGGATAGGTATGGAGGGATATGGACCAATTGCAGTTGAATGGGACTAGATTAGTTGTGAAATCTGGATGGCATGGGCCAAAGGGTCTGTTTCCATATGATAAGCCTTGATGACTCTTAGCACTTACACACTTAATGGTAAGGTCTGAGGGAGTGTTGCTAAACAAAAAGACCTTGGAGTGCAGGTTCATAGCTCCTTGAAAGTAAAGTCGCAGGTAGATGGGATAGTGAAGGCGGCGTTTGGTCTGCTTTCCTTTTTTGGTCAGAGTATTGAGTAGAGGAGTTGGGAGGTCATGTTGTGGCTGTACAGGACATTGTTTAGGCCACTGTTGGAATATTGTGTGCAATTCTGGTCTCCTCCCTATTGAAAGGATGTTGTGAAACTTGAAAGGGCTCAGAAAAGATTTACAAGGATGTTTCCAGGGTTGGAGGATTTGAGGTATAGGGAGAGGCTGAATAAGCTGGGACTGTTTTCCCTGGAGATTGGAGGCTGAGAGGTGACCATATAGAGGTTTATAAAATCATGAGGGGCCTGGATAGATAAATAGACAAAGTCTTTTCCCTGGGGTTGTGGAGTCCAGAACTAGAGGGCATAGGTTTAGGGCAAGAGGGGAAAAATATAAAAGAAACCTAAGGGGCAACTTTTTCACACAGAGAGTGGTACATGCATGGAATGAGCAGCCAGAGGAAGTGGTGGAGGCTGGTACAACTGCAACATTTAAAAGTCATCTAGATGAGTATATGAATAGGAAGGGTTTGGAGGTATATGGGCTGGGTGCTGGCAAGTGGAGCTAGATTAGGTTAGGATATCTGGTTGGCATGGATGGGTTGGACTGAAGGGTCTGTTTCTGTGCTGTACATCTCTATGATTCTATGAAATGCGTTGTCTGACCTTAGGTGTCATCTTTATTTGGGGGTAGTGACTTGAAAGAAATTCTGCAATTTGCATATTAATCAATTGAAACCTGCACCTCCATTCTAATAGATTAAAGATGTAATCGCCATCTAGGTTTGTTCAATGCATTTGCATAAATTGGATGACCCTTTGATCTTTTACTATAATTTCTGAGTCTGACGTATTCTCTCTCACTAGCTGCCTGAGGATGAAATGGGGACACCGAAAGGTTGCGATTTCAAATAAACCTGTTGGATTATAACCTGGTGTCATGTGATTTTTGACTTTGTCCACCCCAGTCCAAAACTGGCACCTCCACATCATTGCAGAAATATGTAACTCTTTTGTAGGTGACGTTAATCTGCTCAGATGGACATTGGGATTCTCCTAACCCTCCCTCTTCAAACTCTTCTCTGTCCTCCTTTAAGAGCCACTATTATAACCAAGCCTTTGGTCACACCTTGTATCATCAGTTATTAATTCACCTTTCTGATGTACTGGCATTGAAGGAAAGGCACTTCTGGTACAGTGGTACTGTCTATCTCTCTGAACCAGAAGTCTCACCTGCTCCAGTGGCATGTAATAATATAAAAAAGCAGAAATTGTGGAAAAAGCTCTGTGCTGCTGAGCATTTCCAGGAATTTCTGTTTTTGTTTCTGATTTAGAGTGTCCACAGTCCTTTTGGTATGTAATAACATTGCCGAACAAATTGATGAGGAAAATATCTTCCGACATTGATGGGAGCATTTAAATGCAGTTCTGAAAAAGAGTCATTTTAATAATTCTATTTGTCTCTAAAAACTTGCAGAGTTTCTCTCACACTTTCTATTTTTATTTCAATTCACAGCACTGCTTTTACAGAAGTACAGTTTTCTGTTTGTAAAGATCCTCCTCTTCCACTTATTAAGAAAGGATCATGCCCTCACCCAACATACTCCTCACACTATCTTTTTTCGATATTTTCCAGTCTGTGATATCTTACAATTTGCAAAATTAGCTTCTCCTGCACATGCAAATCTCCAGGGTGTACCTCCACTCTGTTTAAAGTTTCATCAGTTCCATCTGCCATGCGTTGGCCCATTTTGCCAGGACTGTATCCTCCTGAACTCTGTGCAGATATTTTAATTTCATTTTCAAGTTCCACAGAAAGCATTTCTAGTTATATACAACACTGTTCTATTTCAATATCCTCAACTTTGTTAGTTCTCCTCTGTACAATTTAGTTTCTTTTTTTGGATTACTGAGAGATTTATGAGCTCTTGAAATGTGACAATTCATTTCTCTCCATTCCTGTATATACATCAAAAGAACTATCACTCTCACATGTGTCTCCCGCTCAGTTCTCTTCTGTGCCTCTTCAATCTTCCCTGTATTTTGATGAATAGTTCCAAGTGTCATTCACCCATTGGTACAGCATTCAAACAGTCATTCTTTACACATAAGCCTCAGTTATGACTGCTGATAGGCTGTTTGACTGTTGCAAGGACTGTGACTCTTTATCTTTGTGTCTTTAAAAACTGATGACTGCAAGGAGAAAATGGTGTGTGTGTGTGCATGTATTAATAGCATTAGTGATGAACTTTTACATTTACATCTTTATTTTTCTATTTTTATACCTAAGATTTTATACTGAGGTATATTTGTACCTAAGATGGTACTGAGAATGGCAACTTTGTACATTCTTCACTGTAGTTCTGTATTCCCGTACTTGAATAGATGTGACAACAAATTATAAGTCTAAAATTCCAAATTCTAAATTATATGCCAATAGTTTATACCTGTTTACTTGTAGCTATAGTTTAGTTGCTTATGATAAATAAAAATTCTTCAGTACAGTTCTGAAGAAAAATCATACTAGACTCAAAAGGTTAACTCTGTTTCTCTCCACGGATGCAACCAGACCCCCTGAGTGCCTCCTCTGTTTTATTTCAGAATTCCAGCATTCATAGAATGTTGCTTTTATTGAATTTATTCCAGTGTCGAGAGTATGGTGCTGGAAAAGCCCAGCAGGTCAGGCAGCAACCGATGTTTTTCCAGCACCACGCTCTTGACTCTGATCTCCAGCATCTGCAGTCCTCACTTTCTCCAATTTATTCCACTCCTTCACTCATTTTCGGTAGCTCTACAGAGTCCTTTCTTTTCGAGCAACTGTACGATTCAGTTCAGAAATATGTTATTTTTTAACTTGGACCTTGTTATGTCTGTTTTATTCTTAATGATTTAGAGAGTCATTTAATCCCTTCCTTGCCCTTTTTACTTTGTCTCTGATATGTCTCTTCCTGGTCTTGCATTGTGCTTTTTGTGATCACATCCACCAGTTGTATCCATTTGTTTTCCACTGAGCAAGGCAGAAATGTACGGTTAGTAACATTCATGAGACAGCAGTCCAAAGAGTTGCAAGGATTCAATTCTGCCCAGCTCTAAGGGAGGAGCACATTGCAAATCTTTCAATGGGTCACTCTGGAGAGTTCAGGAGTCACTAAAAAAAGCTCAAAATATTACAAATGGGGACTGAGGGTCAGTGAGAGAATCACAGACAAGACACACTGTTAGATTGAGATGGAATTTCAAGCTCAGATCAGCAAAAATTAAAAGGTATGTTTCCTTGAGATGTTTAATGAGATCTGATGACCCACTCTGATATTAACATGGGGAAGGAGGGGTGTAGTTGCTGTGAAATCCATAGGATCTGTCTTAATCAGAGTTGCTATTTGATGTGTGCAGTAGGGTGTTTAATTACAATCTATTGCCCACATGAACATATTAATTCTGAGTGTTAGAAATAATTTGTACATATATTGTAGATTGTGTTACTGTTCTAATGTTGTGTGGTCAAATTTTTTGTTGTTAGCTCAACACCATGGTTTTACTCTGTTAGTAAGTCCCTGGATCTCGCCTTTGGTAATTGAACCAAAAATATTATTGGTTCCTAACCGGATCATAATATTATTGGGTGATCTTAAGCAAGGTTATAATGTTACGTTGGTGGCCTGAACTGAGATGGTAACATTTTGTGCACTGAGAAAAGGAACGCGTTCTGAATTTTTGTCACTTCAGAGTTTGAAAGGAAAGCTCTAGTTGAACATTAAGCTCATGAGTATGGCGCCAAACATGAGCCAGGGTTTGGCAGAATAGATGATGCCAGAGTCCTGCTTACAATGACTTGAACTCTTGACTCACGATGAGCATACCACCTTATTCCTGCACTTCCAAGTGATTAAATCACCATTTCTGAGCCGCTGACAATTGCTTACTTTTGGAAACCATCAGAAATGAGCAGGACCTGATGCTTTTTGATGCCAGGAGATTGTATTTCTGCTTTGGCACTTCACTGAATAAGATTCCAGTTTATTGCCATTGTAGGTTGAATAAAGCTGTAGGATTAGTCAAAGTTTACATTATCACAGCGCAGACACTTCCAAAATACTTAATTGACTGCAAAGGGTTTTGCAGCATCTTGGGCTTCGTGAAAGGTATTATATATTTTCTAAAATAAATTTCTTTGGTGGAGTGCAGGTGTTGCTGGTGAAGGCAGGAGCAAATTACTGGAGATGCTGGAATTGGTACTGAAGACAACGAATGCTGGAGGTCACAGTGGGTCAGACAGCATCCGTGAAGAGAGAGCAAGCTAACGTTTCGAGTCTAGATGACTCTTCATCAGAGCTGGTGAAGAGTGGAGGGGACAGCATTTATGCAATAGTTTTGGAGGAGTGAGGGTGGGGGTAGTGGCTGTAGGGTTCTAATGGAGAAAAGATGTTGATAGTTCAGTTTAAGTGATTGGAATGTGAGGATGGCAGAACAATTGTGGGTTTCCTGCCAGACTGGAAAGGACAGTAAGTGGGATGGGGGGAGGGGAGGACATGATAACAAGCTAAAAGCAAGGGAAGAAATGTTCACAAGTTAAAGGTGTTGAACTCAGTATTAAGTCCAAAAAGTGTGGCCTGAAGATGAGATGCTGTTCCTCCAGTTTGCGCTATGATTCACTGGAACACTGCAGCATGCCGAGGATAGACATGTGCATATGTGAGCCGGACACTATGTTAAAATGACCGGCTACGGGAAGTTTGGGATCAGGCTTGTGCACAAACAGGAGGCGTTCTACAAAGCAGTCACCCAGTCTGTGTTTGGTTTCTCCAAAGTAGAGCAGGCCACATTGGGTGCAGTGAATACAACACACAGGATTGGAGGAGCTACAGGTGAAATGCTGCTTCACCTGGGCAGACTGTTTAGGCCCCTGGATGGTGAGCAGGGAGGAGGGGAAGGCACCTTCTGCAGTTACATGGGAAGGTGCCTTGGAGATGGAGAGTGGTGTTTGCGATTGTGGAATGGATTAGGATGTCTCTGAGGAAATGATCCCTGCAGAATACAGATGAGGGAGTGAGGCGAAGATATATTTGGTCGTGGAGTCCTGTTGGAGTTGTCGGAAATTATGGAGAATGATCCTTTGAATTAAAAGGTTGGTGGAATGAAAGGGGAGGACAAGGGGGACCTGATCACGATGATGAGTGATGGGAAGGGGCAAGGTGGGAAGCATGGGTGATAGGTGCCTGGGGTGGCAGGGAAGGAGAGGTGGTGGTTTAATCTCCTGCACTGAATTGTCTGTATGCAAGGGAGTGCTAAAGTGGTGAAGGGTTAGCACTGAGAGTTGAGGGCCCTGTCAACCACAGTTGGTGGGAAGCCATGGTCATGGAAGAAGCAAGCCATGTCAGCAGCGCTGCTTTGGAAGGTGCATCACCCAAACAGATACAACATAGGTGAAGGAACTGGGACAATGGGATGGAGTCCTTCCTGGACATGGGAATGTGACGAGTTGTAGAGAAGGCAGCTATGGGAGTCAGTGGCTTTGTAATAGATGGCAGTGAACAGTTTATTTCCTGAAATGGAGACAGAGAGGTCAAGGAATGGAAGGAAAGGGTTGGAAACGGACAATGTGAAAGCTATAGAGGGGTGGATATTGCAGGCAAAGTGAATGAAGTTTTCAAGGTCTCAGCAGGAGCATGAAGCAGCACTGAAGCAGTTGTTGATGTACTGAAAAAAAGAGTCTATAGATCATAGAATCCCGTACAGTATGGAAACAGGCCATTTGGCCCAACAGGTCCACACCAACCCTCTGAAGAGTAACCCGCCCAGACCCATTTCCCCTACCCTACATTTAGCCCTAACTAATGCACGTTACCTACACATCCCTGAACACTATGGGCAATTTAGCACGGCTAATTCATCTAACCTGCACATCTTTGGACTGTGAGAGGAAACCCACGCAGACACGGGGAGAATGTGCAAACTCCACTCAGACAGTCACCCGAGGGTAGAATCAAACCAGGGTGCCTGGCGTTGTGAAACAGCAGTGCTAACCACTGAGCCACCATGCTGTGGGAGGGGGACCAGTTTAAGACTGGAACAAGGATCATTCCACATGCTCCATAAAGAGGCAGTGTAAATAAAGGGTGACTTGGTGACGAGACACCGGCCTCTGTGGAGTTATTTCATTTGGGAACATGTTTCTGTTAGAGGTTGTGAATTGAAGTGCTTTTTGTGCAGGTGCCTGGGGTGGCAGGGAAGGAGGGGTGGTGGTTTAATCTCCTGCACTGAATTGTCTGTATGCAAGGGAGTGCTAAAGTGGTGAAGGGTTAGCACTGAGAGATTTGTGGCTCTGTCATTGTGCACTATTGTGGTGCAGTGGTATGTTCCCACCTCTAGGCCAGAAGGTCTGGATTAAGTCGCATCTGCTCCAGAGGCATGGAGAACATCTCTGAATGGGTAGGTTAAAAATATCTGCATCAGTTCTCTTAGATTTATGTTAAGGATCCCACACAATGTTATTAAAAGATTTCCAGCCAACGGCTAAAACAGGTGATCTGGTCATTTATTTTTGTGGAGAGAGAGCTTGCTGAGATTCCTTTAATGCTATCCAACCGCAAATTGGAGGAAGAACACCTCATCTCCGCCTGGGCAGTCTATGGCTTGGAGGACTCAACATTGAGTTCCCCAATTTCAAATAACCTCCCTTTCCATTCCCCAAGTCCCTTCCCAGCTCCTCCTCCTCCCTTCCATTCCTCTGACTGACCCTTCCTTCCAGCCACCAACCAGATTCATTCCTCCCATCAACTAACCAGGCCATACCCTCTTATGCTCACCTATCCCTACCTCACTAGTCCACACCCCCCCTCCTCCACCCACCACCCCTCCTTTATCTGCAGCTCCCCTTACACCCACCCCCCACTCCCAAAGAAGGGTTACACCCAAAACATTGACTTCTACACCTCCTGATGCTGCCTGGCTTGCTGTGTTCTTCCAGCTTCCTGCCTGTCTACCTGAGATTCCTCATTTGCAATTTGCTGCAATTCAGAAGTATTTAACTGGCTGTGAAGCACTTTGGGAGATCCTGGGTTTGGGAAAAGCATTGCAGTCAGTTATGACAGTGCCAACGCTCTCTGTACTCCGTGAATAAACAGGAACCCACTGCTGCAAGTCTTGCTTTTTTTATAATGGAGCCACTCCAAGAAGAGCAAAGAGTTTGTCAGATGTCCCACTTGACCTGAAACCAACACCAATGTCCTTGAGCTGAAGGAAGGAGACCTTTTGAAGAGTGTGTATTTATAGGTGACATCAGGCCATGTGTGCCTGTGCTGTCCCACGGCTAAATAGGTCATTGTCACTCAACATCAAATGTCAGGAATGACCCCTTGCTCAGTTGGAGGGAAAGAAAACAAAGGACAGAATGTGTTCCCTTCAGGAAAGGTGTATCCACAATCCAAGAGCGTTATGTTCAAATATTTATCCTGAATCAATGTTACATATCAGAAACCCTGTGATGTTCAAACTATATACAAATGTCAACCTGATTCAAAGAGAAATTAAAAATATACAACTACCCAAAAATGTATTCCATTCCCAGATGAGACAGTGTCTACATATTGTTCATTCTACTGACTGAAGACATTCAATATATTATTCGTTAGGATCTCCTGGGACAGAGAAGGATAAATGTTCAGTGAGGTATATGCCAGAACTGATCACCTGCACTGGCTCATGGATTCTGTTCTATTGGATAATTATCTTTAACATTCTTCACATCAGTTGGACACAAAAATCATATGTTTGTTAGAAATGGAAGATTCAGAATACCAGAAGACATTTTGCAAGAACTTCATAAGTTGAGGGAAAATAACTGTATGAAAGATGAATGCTGATTAGTTAGAAAGTGGACTCAGTAGAAGTGATACCATGGTTAGTGCTCCAGTTAACTATGACTGACAATTAACTGCCAAACTGTATTAAATTTTTAATCAGGCAGGTTGACTGATTGGTCAAAGCACTGTCCCATGAAATGAATTATTCTAAAGAAGTGCCACACCTGACTTGAAATATTAAATCTGTTTTTCACTCCATAGATGTTGCCAAATCTGCTGAGTTTTTCTGCCATTCTTTGTGTTCTTCCTTCAGATGTCTGGTACCTATAGTAGTTTGCTTTTATTCTGAGAGAATGCATCACTATTTTGTTGAGTTGAAGGAAGGCCAGTGTATGTACATGTTCTTTCTGTCAGCATTAATTTATATAACTCCCAGTGCACAAAAATACATGAAAATGCCTGAGTGCAAGGAAATGCAAGGCCAACTAAGAAGCTTGTCAACGTAATTCTTTGTACATTCAGGATTGTGTCCTCAGAGATGTTGAACAGTTTGTTGTGTTTTCCAGGTGTGGGTTTGTGAGTTTATTTCATATCTTGCTTTTGAGAACAGCCAAAGGGATGTGATGTTTGACAAGATCCACCAATCGAGGGGGGGAGCTGTTGAGAGATAAATGGGAGGTTGGGGATGGGTCTGGGGGCAAGGTAGCTGGGAAGGCGATATGTGGATGCAGGTGGGAGGTGATGGTGGAAGTTCAGTGGGGAGGATGGAGTGGATTGTAGGAAGGAAGATGGACAGGTTGGACAGGTCATGAGGGTGGTTATTTTGGCTTGACGACTAAGATCCATTTTAGTAAGGAACATCACAGCACATGGCTCAGCTGGCTTTACTAGGCACTCAAATGTTTGAACATTATTTCACAGGCTTATCTGAGGTAGACTGGGCATTTTTCAGGAGAAAGTGAGGACTGCGGATATTGGACATCAGAGTCAAGAGCATGGTGCTGGAAAAGCACAGCAGGTCGGGCAGCATCCGAGGAGCAGGAGAATCAACGTTTCAGGCATAAGCCTCCTTCATCAGGAATGGCACTTTTCAGAACCAGTGTGATGAACTGAACAGGGTAGCCATTATATTGCAGAAAGAAACTATAAACTCAATTCCAGCATCAGGTTTTCATGCAGAGTAAATGATTTGGTCCCTCACTATGAAGTTGCTAATAAGGCAACGTCTTATAGTATGTGAACAGTAAGAATCCCAATGTGTATATTCACCCCTGAAGATAGATTTGTAGTAAACAATAGTGGGGAAACCCTGGCTGTTTTTTCAATTAGGAAGTCAAGGAAAGAGAGCTCATTTGACTGTTCCTTTTCAAAGATGAATTGGAATGTTGGATTGGTGCTTAAAAATGTGTTGCTGGAAAAGCGCAGCAGGTCAGGCAGCATCAAAGAAGAAGGAGAATCAACATTTCGGGCATAAGCCCTTGCCGAAACATCGATTCTCCTTCTCCTTTGATGCTGCCTGACCTGCTGCGCTTTTCCAGCAACACATTTTTAAGCTCTGATCTCCAGCATCTGCAGCCCTCACTTTCTCCATGTTGGATTGGAGACTATTATGTACAGAGGAACTTCAATTATCCGACATTTGATTATCTGAGTATCGGATTATCTGGCAAGATTGCAAAGTCCTGATGCTCGGCTAAACTAGGTTATCCGGCATTGGATTATCCGGAATTCAATTAACCGAACAAAATATCCCTGCCCGTGTCCTTCACGTAATCGAGGTTCCTCTGTATATTTACAGAGTATAGATGTTTTCCCCTTAACCGGTGTTTCTTGCAAATTGTCCTGAAGAGTGCAAGACAAATTGCAAAGACAAAATGTGTCTTTTCTCAGGAATACCATTTTCATCAGTGAGTCTTTGTTGACTATACATTTGAGAATCTCTTCATAGATCCTGAGGTTAAGGTAGATTTGTCATTGTTCAGGTGATGAAGAAAGTGCCTTGTCGGGTAATGTAGGGCACTCAGTAAAGTAGCGTTGAGGCCATAATCAGATCAGCCATGATCTTTTAGAATGGCTCCCAGGCTTCAAATGGACCAAATGGCATACTTCTGCTCCAAGTAAACACTGTGTTTTGGATTTCTTGAGTAACTGGATCCATCCCGTGTCTCCATGCACTTCCCCCTTGCAATAATGCACAGTCACTCCAGCAACAGACATTATTAACTGCCACTTAAATTTATTAGGCAGTAGATGAATATGTTCATAAATAATACTAATTTAATGTAATATATTTATATACATTTACAGACAGCACCAGCTCTTGAAATAGGGGAAAATAATGAATGGTTCACAATCTCGATTCTGAACTATAATTGGTAATTAAAATTAAGCAGTTATTCTTGTTTCATATTTTTATCAAGTGAAGGAGTAAAGTGGCCTCTTGCCTACACTTTAAGAGTTCCAGATTAACTCTTTCTCTCCTATTTCTGCTTTGGTCTGTCCCTCTCTCTCTCTCTCTTTCTTTCTCTTCCTTCCTACTCTCTTTCTTTTCCCTTTTTCTCTCTCTGTTTCTCTTTGCTCTCCCTCACCTTCTTTCTTCTTCTTTCCCTCTGTTTCTCCCTTACCATCTTTATTTTTCCCTTCAAACATGCACTGTAGAAAGTCACCAAGGCTCTTTCCACAGCATCTTCCAAACCCATGACATGATGTGAAAGTGCCGGTGTTGGACTGAGGTGGACAAAGTCATAAGTCATATTACTCCAAGTTATAGTACAACAGGTTTATTTGAAGTCATAAGCTTTCAGAGTGTTTCTCTTTCACCTGATGAAGAAGCAGCCCTCCGAAAACCTGTGATTTCAAATAAACTCACGACCACTTCCATCCAGGAGGACAAGGACAGCAGGTACATGGGAACTCCACCACATTCAAGTTCCGCTCTGAGTTACTCATCATCCCGACTTGGAAATATATCACTGTTCCTTCAGTGTCGTCAGGTCAAAATCCTGGGCTTTCCTCCCTAAGGACTTTATAGCTCTACATGGACTGCAGATGTTCAAGAAAGCAGGTCAGCCCTACCTTCTCAAGGGGCAACTAGGGACGGGCAATAAATGCTGGTCAGACAGCAACACCCACCCCCATGAGGTTCAAATTGTTCTCTTTCTGACTTAAAACCATTACTGAGCCATTCTAAGGGAATTGATTTTATGCTTTTAGCAAACCCATTATACACAATGTGGAGCCTAGCATTTCTGATGACCTGCCCATTCCCCCACCAGGAGAGGTCGGCTGAAGAAAACCTGTTTTCATACAACACAATTGCCCTCAGCTTTGGCGAGCTATAAACAGACACTGAAATCATTGCTGCTCTTTGGTTGCACTCAGACGATTGATCCCAGATGATGCACCAGCTGTGCTCTCACACTTTGCAAACACTAACTCAAGTTGGAAATTGGAATTAGTGCTGTTCTACAGATCCTTAAAGTGCTCTATCTGAAGCATTTCAGGTGATATTTTACTGTTACTTTCAAAATCATACAGAGAGCAAACTGATTCAGAATTCAGGTTAGAATGAGGCTAATTGGAGTTTCTGTGCAGACATTTAAAATCTCTACCGTGGAAATTCAGAGTTTAAAATCTGACTCAAAGCAGTACACCCAGCTCTCTATAGTTTCTTATTACTTATAACTGAGTCTGATTTCCACCTCATCTCCTTTATCAGTGACAGAAAATTGGTTTTTACTGTGGAGAATGACATGCAGGCTGGCCAGTTCATGGAAATAAATATTGATGTCTTGAAGATAGTCCACATTTCAGAAGAAGTGCTGGAGGTCATAAAAAATGCATAAAGGTGATAAATGCCTGGGCTTTGGGTTGCTCAGTGGTTAGTACTACTGCCTCACAGTATCAGGAACCTGGCTTTGATTCCAGCCTCGGGCGACTGTCTGTGTGGAGTTTGCACATTCTCCCCGTGTCTGCGTGGGTTTTCTCCCGGTGCTCCGGTTTCCACCCGCTGTCCAAAGATGTTTAGATTAGGTGGATTGGCCAAGCTAAATTGACCATAGTGACCAGGGATGTGCAGGCTAGATGTATTAGCCATGGGAAATGCAGAGTTACAGGGATAGGGTAGGGGGATGGGTCTGGGTGGGATGTTCTCCGAATGTAGGCATGGACTCAATGGGCTGAATGACCTGCTTCCACACTGTAGGGATTCTATGATTTTAATTGTATCCCAGGACATTGTGGAAAGTTAGGGAAGAAATTGCAGGGACCCCAGCAGAGATATTTGTACCATCTATAGCCATAGGTGAGGTGGCTCAGGACTGAAGGGTGGCTAATGCCCTTGAAACATTAAACCTGGACATCCGGATTACTATATTAGAAACATTATGCCAGCATTTCTTTCCATGTAAATGGATCATTAGTGCTTCTTACAGTCCTATCTTTGCCTCATGGTACTTGGCAGAACAGTTCGTAAGTTCATAAAATATAGGAGCAGAATTAGGCCATTTGGCTCATTGAGTCTTCTCCTCCATTCAATCATGGCTGATATGTTCCTCACTTCCGCCTACTTGCGGAACGTTTCAGAGAACGCCTCTGGGACACCCACACCAACCAACCCAACCCCCCCGTGGCTTAACACTTTAACTCCCCCTCCCACTCCGCCAAGGACATGCAGGTCCATGGACTCCTCCATCGCAAGACTATGGCACCACGATGCCTGGGAGAAGAGCACCTCATCTTCTGCATAGGAACCCTCAAACCATAAGGGATGAACTCAGATTTCTCCAGCTTTCTCATTTCCCCTCCCCCCACCTTTTCTCAGTCCCAACCCTCAGACTCAGCACCGCCTTCTTGACCTGCAATCTTCTTCC
>NC_057735.1:5001467-5003007 GCF_004010195.1 Chiloscyllium plagiosum
AGAGGGTGCAGAGAAGGTTTACCAGGATGTTGCCTGGAATGGAGAGGAAGTCGTACGAGGATAGGTTGAGAGTTCTCGGCCTTTTCTCGTTGGAACGGTGAAGGATGAGGGGTGACTTGATAGAGGTTTATAAGATGATCAGAGGAATAGATAGAGTAGACAGTCAGAAACTTTTTCCCGGGTACAACAGAGTGTTACAAGGGGACATAAATTTAAGGTGAAGGGTGGAAGGTATAGGGGAGATGTCAGGGGTGGGTTCTTTAACCAGAGAGTGGTGGGGGCATGGAATGCACTGCCCGTGGGAGTGGTAGAGTCGGAATCATTGGCGACCTTTAAGCGGCATTTGGATAGGTACATGGATGGGTACTTAATCTAGGTTAGAAGTTCGGCACAACATCGTGGGCCAAAGGGCCTGTTCTGTGCTGTATTGTTCTATGTTCTATGTTCTATGTTCTATGTTCTATGAAACATGAAATTGCCTTGTCTCATGCCCCAGCAAGAAATCTGTTTTCTGGTACGTTATGAGTTCTGGTGCATACATGGAGTATGCTCATTGGCTCGTGTGTGCTGCGTGTCTTTTCTTAAGCAACTGAAGGACCCAGCCACTTAAAGGGTGTCTGCATTGTGAGAGCTGATGCAATTGGAGCCCATGAAAGCCAGTCAGTTGGCTAGAGGCAGCAGAAGCAGAAGATTATGACCTTCGAGCTGCTGGCCAAGCAGATGCTGAGAAGCAGTGGGAAGAGGCCACAGGCAGAATGTTGTTAGCAGTTTCCAGGCAGTGATTGTTGACAAGAAATGTTTAAGAGCTGAGGAGATGGTCAAAGGTCAGTGGCTCTCTAGTAGATAGAGCAGACAAAGTTGGGTCCATAAAGTGCTCCTGTTGGCTGTAAGGAGCTAGGGCCTCACTGAAGTGCTGGGAGCTGTTTGCTGCTGAGATGTGGGGTAAAGGGAGCCCAAAATTAGCATTTGCTTCACACAACTGTGAAAGTTTAAGACTGGATGTTTCCAAAAGAGCTGAAGTTGTGACCTGAGGAGGTAGTGGAGTGCAGGGTCAAGAATCCAGGGAAATGTAGTCCCGGGAAAAGAGATTCAACTACTGGGAGGTGATCAGATTAAAGCAGTCTATGAAAAAGTAGTTTAAAGGAGTTTCAACACTAGAGATTAAAAGTCAAGGACTGAAAGCCCTTTCGAAGGAGATTATTTTTAATTAGTGTTAGTGAACCTAGAGACTGTGTTTCATTCAGTTTGATTGTTAACTAATATTTGAGGAGAAAGTGAGGACTGCAGATGCTGGAGATCAGAGCTGAAAATGTGTTGCTGGAAAACCGCAGCAGGTCAGGCAGCATCCAAGGAGCAGGAGAATCGACGTTTCGGGCATGAGCCCTTCTTCAGGAATGAGGAAAGTGTGCCAAGCAGACTAAGATAAAAGGTAGGGAGGAGGGACTTGGGGGAGGGGCATTGGACCCCTTCCCCAAGTCCCTCCCCCCTACCTTTTATCTTAGCCTGCTGGACACACTTTCCTCATTCCTGAAGAAGGGCT
>NC_057735.1:5003499-5055262 GCF_004010195.1 Chiloscyllium plagiosum
CAAGGGCGGAGGAGCGGGAAGTGGAGGAGATGCGGTGGAGAGCATCGTCGACCACATCTTGGGGGAAATTGCGGTCTTTGAAGAAGGAGGCCATCTGGGTTGTTCGGTATTGGAACTGGTCCTCCTGGGAGCAGATGCGGCAGAGACGAAGGAATTGGGAATATGGGATGGCATTTTTACAGGGGGCAGGGTGGGAGGAGGTGTAGTCTAGGTAGCTGTGGGAGTCGGTTGGTTTATAGTTTACTAATATTTGATTAGATTAGATTGCCTACCCTATGGAAACAGGCCATTTGGCCTCATGGACCCTCCAAAGAGTAACTCACCCAGACCTATTTCCCTCTGATAAGTGCACCCAGCAGTATGGGCAATTTCTCATGGCCAACTCATCTAATCCACACATCTTTGGATTGTGGGAGGAAACCCACGCAGACACGGGGAGAATGTGCAAGTACCATACAGTCACCCAAGGCTGGAATCGAACCCAGGCCCCTGTGAGGCAACAGTGCTAACCACTGAGCCACCGTCCTGCCCTTCATGGTAATGCTGGATGTTAGAGTATCAGTTACTATATATCAATTATGCATAATTATATGTGAATTATTTTACTGCTATAACTTTGTACAATAAAGATTATTTTTATTTGTTCAAAATTATGGAATTTTGTGGCTTTATTCTCTTAGTAAATATTTGGGATCGCAAGCTATCTCTACTTTAAACACGAGTGTTACTGACCCCTCACCAGATCATAATATAAATCTCAAGGCCCTGTCACAAAGCATAACACTATGTCCCTTCATATCTAGTTGCATTTTCTGTAACAACATTTGAGGTTAGGATGATCAAATTGTGAGAATAGCGGGGTTGCATACATTGGCCTGTAATCTCTTGTTAATAAAAGATCGAGGAGCAAACTGATTTAGCCCTTTGCAACATTAAAAAGATTCAGTAAGGTTGGAAATTTACTATGATAGGGAAATTAAAAGTGAGGAGACATAATTTCAAAATTGAAATTAGAGATCTGATGTTTAAGAGCAAAATTAGAAAGACCTTTTCAGACAAAGGATGGTGAAAATTTGAACTCTCTACCCCTAAAGTCTACCAATTTTAGGGGTGAACTGAAGTTTTCAAGAATCAAATTTGCAGATGTTTGTTGGGTAAGGCCATTAAGGGATAAGGAACCAAGTTGTGCAAATGGAATCAAGGTACAGATCAACCAAAATAAGACTAAGAATTGTGGTTGTTGGAAATCTGAAACAAAAAGAGAAATTGTAGGTGAAATATAGCAGGTCTGAAGAAGGATCAATGTACTTGAAATGTTAAATCTGTTTCTCTCTCCAAAGATGCTGCCAAACCTGCTGAGTTTCTCTAGCAATTTCTCTTCTCATTACAGATCAGTCAAGATCTACTGAAATACTGGTACATTAATGGGTTAACTAGTCTGATCCTGTTCCTATAAAAATCAAAGCCAAATTTGGATGTTTGAATTCTGAAGTCAAAACATTCAAGATGGAGGTGATAGCATAATGATATTACCACTAGACTATTCATCTGGTGATTCTGATAATATTCTAGGGACTCAGGTTCAAATCCTGTCATTTCATATTGTTCAGTTAAAACAAAATTGGCATTAAGGCTATAATAAGACCTCGGTTGGCTTTAAAAATGAATCTCACTTGTTTCATTAATGTCCTTCAGGGAAAGAAACAGCCATCCTTAACTGGTCTGGCCTACATGTGTGGTTGACTCTTTATTGCCCTTTGGGCAATTAGAGATGGGAAATAAATGCTTGGCCAGTCAGTGGCACCTCTGCCCCTTGTACAAATTGGAAAAAGTACTCACCAGGCCTGGCAGCATCTGTGGAGCGAGATACAAAGTAAAGTTTTCAACTCCGATCTGACTCACCTTTGGAAGTCAAGAAAAAGACTTATACCAGAATGAGATTTCTGACAGTACAGGTGCCTCTAAAACAAATGTCTGTGGATATGGTGCCAATCAAGCGGGCTGCTTTGTCCTAAACATTGTCAAGCACCTTGAGTGTTATTGGAGCTGCATCTCATCCAGGGAAGTGGGGAATATTCCACCCCACTCTAGACTTGTGCCTTATAGATGGTAGACAGGCTTTGGGGATTTAGGAGGGGAGTTACATGTCACAATATTCCTACTGTAACCTCATGGCCCAGCATATGCCCCTTCTCAACCATTACCATCAAGCCTGGGGATCAACCCTGGTTCAATGGAGAGTGCAGGAGGACGTGCCAGGAGCAGCACTAGGCATACCTGAAAATGAGCGGTCAAACTAATGAAGCTACCAAACAGGACTACTGACTGACCTACTGACTGGGTGTCGCTGAGCAGGTTATTGCTGAGCAGGTGCTACTTAATCCCACTGTAGATGACACCTTCCATCACTTTACTGATGATCAAAAGTAGATTGATAGGGCAGTAATTGGCCAGATTGGATTTGTCCTGCTTTTTATGTACACGACTTACCTGGGCAATTTTCTACATTATCGGGTAGATACCAGTTTTGTAACTGCACTGGAAGAGCTTGGCTAAATATGCAGCAGGCTCTGGAACTCGAGTCTTTAGCACTATTAAATAAAACAGTAATTTAGAATAGAATGGAAATTTATTGCCCCTTTTATTTTTGAAAAATGAATACGCTGAAGAGTGTTGAAGTCACCATATTCCATTGCCATTTTGCCAACAGAAATTATAGAGATATAAAAAACATTCAGCCAAAGTCCATCTCAGTTCAGTTTTGCCAGGACCTATAGCCTTTGGAGTTTCCAATGCCTCCAACCATCTTTTGATATCCCGTGGAGTGAATCAAATTGCCTGAAGACAGGTATCTGTGATGGTGGAGGAGGCCAAGAAGGATCTTCCACTCGGCACTTCTACCTGAAGATTGCTGAGAGTGCTTCCACTTTATCTTTTGCACTAATGTGTTGGACTCTTCCATCATTGAGTATGGGGATGATTGTGGAGCATCCTCCTCCAGTTAGTTGTTTAATTGTGCACCACCATTCACAATTGAACGTGGCAAGACTGCAGAGCTTAGATCTGATCTATTGGGTGTGGGATTGCTTAGCTCTGTCTATCACTTGCTGCTTATGCTGTTTGGCATGCAAGTAGTCCAGTTTGGTAGCTTCATTAGTTTGACCGCTCATTTTCAGGTATGCCTGGTGCTGCTCTTGGCATGTCCTCCTGCACTCTCCATTGAACCAGGGTTGATCCCCAGGCTTGATGCTAAGGTTGAGAAGGGCATATGCTGGGCCATGAGGTTACAGATTGTGCTGGAGTACAATTCTGCTGCTGTTAATGGTCCATAGTGCCTCACGAATGCCCAGTTTTGAGTGGTCAGATCTGTTCCAAGTCTAGCATGGTGATAGTGCCACACAACATGATGGAGTTAATTTTCAATGTGAAGTCAGATGTCATCTCAACATGGACTGTGTAACGGTCACTCTTACCAATACCATTATGGATAGATGTATCTGCAGTCAGCAGTTTGGTAAGGATGAGGTTTTTTTCCTCTTGTTAGTTCCTTCACCACCTGCTGCAGACCCAGCTATGTCCTTTAGGTCCTGACCGGCTTGATCTGTATGCTGCTGCTGAGCCACTGTCAGTGGTGGACATTGAAATCTCCTGCCCAGAGTACATTCTGTGCCCTTGCTCCTCCTCTAAGTGTTATTCAACATGGAGGAGTACCAATTCGTCAGCTGAGAGAGGGCGGTATGTGGAAATCAGCAGGACGTTTGCTTGCCCATGTTTAATCTGAAGCCACGAGACCTTATGGAGTCTGGAATCAATGTTGAGGACTCCCAGGGCAACTCCCTCCTGACTGTAAATGATTGCATCATCACGTCTGTTGGCTCTGTTTAGCTAGTGGGACAGGACATATCCAGGGGTGATGATGGTGATGTCTGGGACATTGTCTGTCAGGTATGATTCTGTAAGTATGACTATGTCAGGCTGTTGCTTGGCTAGACTATGAGATAGCTCCCTCATTTTTGGCACTAGCCCCCAGATGTTATTGAGGAGGACTTGACAGGTTTGGTAGACCTGGTTAATGCTGGGTGAACTGCCTGTTTGACTTTATTTGGTGGGTTTGAGGTGAGATGGGTTGAACTAGGCTAGGCTGTGATGAGCTTGATTAAGTAGAGTTAGGGTTGGGCTGGAATGGACCAGGGTGCGGTGGTTTAAATTTGGTTAGATTGGATTGGGATGGGGTGTTTAGGATGACCTAAAATGGGGTGGTTAGAGTTTGACTGGATTGTGTTGGGCTGGGTTAGGATCAAAAAGGTTGGGGTGGACTGGGTTTAATTGGGGTTCAGTTGGCGTTGGATCGAGAATTTTGAGAGGTGGATTGGGTAGATGAGGGGCTCTTATTTTGTTGATCAGTTTGTGGCCACAGGACCTCTACAGTTCAAAAGAACAACACAGCACCAATGAGTTAATCTGCTCTGTTTGAATTAAATTATGTCATTGTGATATGGAGATACATTTAATGTGATCATTGCTTAATTGGACCAATTGAAGAATTGACATGTTTTCCCTCATGTCACAGCATTCAACAGAAGCCTTTACAGATGCTAGCATTGTCATTCAGAATCAGATAGACCAGCCCACGTTAGTGCCTTGTACAGTCATGGATCTGGTTTCAAGAGTTTTGATGCACAAGTAGCAATCTGCTGTAATAGCAGATCAATCTCAATTCACAACCAGATGAAGGATTGAACTACATTTGTTTAGGAAAATATGAGCTTTCAGAGCAAAGACAAATCACTTTCATTCTTCTCTCAGCCTTCATTTCCTCTAGTGTCCTGCTTTTATACATCCCTCCTTACATTAGTCAGCCTCTCTTTGCACTTTTGGCCTCACTCTGTCCTATCTCCTGAAGCGCCAACACCTACTTCCTTACCCATTATCCCCCAGCAACAAGCATATTTCTCAGAATTGGAAAATGAACAAATAACCACCTCAGAAAGTTGCAGGGAAAAATTCAACATATCCTCTTCAATTTTGTTAGGTGGTTGAAAATTAATCCAGGAGATGTATTGTAGAGATGTACAGCACAAAAACAGACCCTTCGGTCCAACTCATTCAGGCCGACCAGATATCCTAAATAAATCCAGTTCCATTTGCCAGCATTTGGCCCATATCCCTCTAAACCCGTCCTCTTCACATACCCATCCAGATGCCTTTTAAATGTTGTAATTGTACCAGCCTCCACCAGTTCCTCTGGCAACTTGTTCCATACACTCATGATCCTCTGTGTGAAAACGCTGCCTCTTAGGTCCCTTTTACATCTTTTCCCTCTGACCTTAAACCTATGCCCTCTGGTTTTGGATGCCCCAGCCCTGGAAAAAGGATTTTGGCTATTCGTGTGATCCATGCACTCCATTTTATAAACCTCTATAAAGTCACCCCTCAATCTCCGATGCTCCAGAGAAAACAGCCCCAGCCTATTCAGCCTCTCCCTATAGCTCAAACCCTCCAATCCCAGCAACATCCTCATAAATCTTTGCTGAGTCATTTCAAGTTTAACATCTTTCCTTTGGCAGGGAGTATCTGGGTTTCCTTATCTCTCCATCTTTCACTATCTTTCTCTCTTTTTCCATTCTATTGGGTTTTGTTTTGAGTTACCATCCCGTGACCATGTGACTCCATTGATGTCACTCCTTCCTCTCAGTCCAAGGCAGCAGATTCAACCCCATTCTAACCCCAACTTCTGAAGTGGAACCCAAGCTGCATCATATCCTATATCACAGCAAGAGTGATTGTATTTTATTTGATTATTATTATTATTCTGTTTTGAGATGGAATAGGAGGTGAATTTTAGAGGCTGGAAGTACCTTTTGACACAGTATTTGAAACGTTCTTCCTGCAGAAAGCTGCTGAGACTGAAGGTTCAATTGAAAACTTGAGGTTGATAGGTGCTTCTGAGGCAAGGGTAATACAGGCTACAGAACCAAGAAATTCAACTGACAGTTCACAATATAATAATTGACAGCATCTCATTTTTCCGCTTGGTAGGCTGGCAACCTTCTGGACTCAACATCGAGTTCATTAACTTTAGGGTCTAAGCACCTTCTCCCATGTCCTTACCCCAACCCCCACACACCCGGCCGCGTCATCACATGGGCTGCTACCACAAACAACACACTACCAACCACTAACAGTCCTCATTAGCAGCTATTTATTCTCCCAGGCTGACCTTTACTCATTCCTTTGTCCATCCAACTATTTTCCTCTCTCTCTCTGGGCTGCACCTTTACTCCTTGCCCCTCCCCACCACTCCTTCTTTAGCACATATGACAACCTTTCCTCAGCTACTATCAGTTTCAGAAGAAGGGCCACTGGAACTAAAATGTTACCTCGGCTTTCTCTTCACAGATGCTGCCAGACCCTGCTGAGTTTTTCCAGCAATTTCTGTCTTTGTTTCTGATTTCTACCATCTGCAGTCTTTTTATTGGTTTAACATCCTGGTAAATCTCCTCTGCACCATTTCAGCTACAATCATATTCATTCTATAATGTGTGATGATGCTGCTCCTTTAACAAGGTAATGTTATCCTTTTCTTTTCGTAAAAGGCACAGACTCTGGAAAGTTGAAGGGTTTTAGGGCCAGTTTGATATTAGCTAACAGATACTGCCTCAAGAAAAGGCTTTCAAGTTAAAGAAAACACTTGTACAATGTAAGGAGAGTCTAGATGAGTGTGTGATGCTGGAAAAGCACAGCAGGTCAGGCAGTATCCGAGGAGCAGGAAAATCAATGTTTCAGGCAAAAATCTTTCATCAGGGACAAAAGGGGAGTGGCCAGTTCTCCCAGCTCAGTTTTTCTCTGGTTTTTCGGCAGTCTGGCTATTCACTGAAAGCAGTCAGGCTGAAGCTGCTGGACCCAAAGAAGCAGGTCCATGCTGGTCCTCTCTCTCTCTGACATCTCTCCTGTAAGACCCTGTGCTTGATTTTCCCTTTTGTGCCAAAGGGTGTTTATGGAGATTGTTGCAAGTATTGGGAACAGCATCATGAAGTTGGGATGTTCTGTTGAGCTTTCGGATAGGTTAGGTTATTCAGTTGGGATGGTCTGTTGAGTTTGGGAATAGGTTAGGTTATTCGGTATTTATTCTGTTCTCTTTTGTTGTGTTTCATTCAATAATCTTGTAAATAAATTCTGTTTTGTTTAAAAGTATGTGGTTTGACCAATTGCATCTCTCCTGGAATATCTGCGATATACCTGCTTAAAACAACCAGCAAAGTTAACAAGGTAATGTTATCCTTTTCTTTTCCTAAAAGGCACAGACTCTGGAAAGTTGAAGGGTTTTAGGGCCAGTTTGATATTAGCTAACAGATACTGCCTCAAGAAAAGGCTTTCAAGCTAAAGAAAACACTTGTACAATGTAAGGAGAGTCTAGATGAGTGTGTGGTGCTGGAAAAGCACAGCAGGTCAGGCAGTATCCGAGGAGCAGAAAAATCAACGTTTCAGGCAAAAATCTTTCATCAGGGTCAAAAGGGGAGTGGCCAGTTCTCCCAGCTCAGTTTTTCTCTGGTTTTTCGGCAGTCTAGCTATTCACTGAAAGCAGTCAGGCTGAAGCTGCTGGACCCAAAGAAGCAGGTCCATGCTGGTCCTCTCTCTCTCTGACATCTCTCCTGTAAGACCCTGTGCTTGATTTTCCCTTTTGTGCCAAAGGGTGTTTATGGAGATTGTTGCAAGTATTGGGAACAGCATCATGAAGTTGGGATGTTCTGTTGAGCTTTCGGATAGGTTAGGTTATTCAGTTGGGATGATCTGTTGAGTTTGGGAATAGGTTAGGTTATTCGGTATTTATTCTGTTCTCTTTTGTTGTGTTTCATTCAATAATCTTTTAAATAAATTCTGTTTTGTTTAAAAGTATGTGGTTTGACCAATTGCATCTCTCCTGGAATATCTGTGATAGACCTGCTTAAAACAACCAGCAAAGTTAGGATCTGGGTCACTTTTTTTGAAATGTTTTGAGGGGTCTGGCCTGGTCCATAACAAATGTGGATTCCAGAAATGGATGCAATACTCTAGCTGTGGCCTAACCGACATTTCAGATAGTTCCAGCATAACCACCCTGCTCTTAAATTCTATGCATTGACTAATAAAGGCAAATATATCATAAGTCATCTTAAAACTTTATCTACCTGTCCTGTTACCTTAAGAGACTGGTGGACATGCATACCAAGGTCTCTTTGATTTTCAGTACTTCCCAGGGTCCTACTGTTCATCATCCACCTCAATTGCACATTCACATACTCTCACCGTATCCCATAATCCCCGCAGTTCTTTAATACCCAAGATTTACCAACAGAGTGCTGTCAGCAAGTGAGCACTCATTGTTGCCCCTATTGGAGCGAGAATTCCAAAGATTCACAATCTTTTGAGTAAAGACATATCTTCTCGTCTTAATTTTAAATGGCTAACCTTTTTATTCTGACTGTGGCTCCATGTTTGAGAATTCCCCATGCAGGAGATTTCATTTCAACACTTACCTTGTCATGCTCCTTAAGAATTCCAAATGTCTCAATGATGTTACCTCTCACTCTCCAAACTTCAAGAAAATATGGATGTACTTGACTCAACCTTAGGCTGAGAGGTGACCTGATAGAGATGTGAAAAATCATGAAGGGTGAATAGTTAAGTCTTTCCCCTATAGTTGTGGGGTCCAAAATTAGAGGGCATAGGTTTAAGGTGAGAGGGGAAAGATATAAAAGGGATCTCAGAACAATGTTTTCATGCAGAGTGATGTGCATATGGAATGAGCTGTCAGAGGAAGTGATAGAGGTGGGTACAATACAACATTTAAAAGGCATCTGGACAGATGTATGAATAGGAAGGGTTTAGAAGCTTATGGGTCAAATACTAGCAAATGGGATTAAATTAAGTTAGGATATTTGGTCAGTGTGGACAAGTTGGACTGGAGGGTCTGTTTCTGTTCTGTACAGCTCTATGGAAATCTGTCTTCATAGGATGATTCTTTCAACCCAGTAACCTATCGAATGAACCTTAATCATACTCTTGCTCCTCATGGTTGTTTTATTATGTGTATGAGGTTTAATTAGCTTTATCACCCAAACTGCTACTTGAGTCCAAGGTGGTTTCTGATTACTCAACTGAAGTTAAGATTTCGGTTGTAAAGTGCATGGCTATGGGAGGGGTCAAAGGTTACTTCCACAATCTCAAACTTTTCTGTCATCAGCAAAATACCTCAGGGCCCAATCTCCCTCCACCATCTCATGCCTTACTCTGATGTCGAGGTGAAAGTGAGGACTGCAGGTGCTGGAAATCAGAGTGAAAAAGTGTGGTGCTGGAAAAGCACAACAGGCCAGGCAGCGTCCTTCACCATTCCTGATGAAGAGCTTATGCCCGAAACATCAACTCTTCTGCTCCTCAGATGCTGCCTGACCTGCTGTGCTTTTCCAGTGCCACACCTTTGCACTCTAACTCTAATGCCTGTGAAATATAATACCACAATTGTATAATAACAGGGATCAAGCCTTCAATGGGAAATTGCTAGAACATTTAAACATACAGTAATAATAATGACACAGACTATGTCCAGTGCCTAATCACTGTTGAGTCAGAAAACCCCAGAGAATTTGCAATCTAATTCTAATATAGAACAGGAACATTCTGCCACAATATGACTTGAAGCAATAATTTAAGATGGGCATTGCTTTACGTCTCTTCCGTCTCATATTTCAATTGATGCAAAATTCAGGATTTACAGACATTTTCTTTCCTTTGTCTCATAGGATGTGGGGGTCACTGGAGAGGTCAACTTTTGTTGCTTATTCCTATTGGCCTGGAAACTGGGCAGCTTGTTGAGTCAACCACATTGCTGTGGGTGTGGAGTTACCTGTAGGCCAGGCTGGATAAGGGCATCAGATTTGTTTGTTGGTCTTCAGTCACAGGATGTGGGTGTCGTTGACCAGGTACCCTATTATTGCCCATCCCTAATTGCCCAGGGAAGTTGAGAGTCAACCACATTGCTGCGGGTCTGGAGTTACCAGTAGGCCAGATTGTTTAAGGAAAGCAGATTTCCTTCCCTCAAAGACATGAGTGAACCAAATGTATTTTTGTGATAACAGATGATAGTTTCATGGTCACCATCACTGAGATAAGACTTCAAGTCCTTGTTTATTAATTGAATTCAAATTCCACTAGATGCCATGTTGGATTTGAACTTGTGGCTCTCTGGAATCATAATCCAGTAGCCAATACTGGACGCTAGCCTTTTCCCCTTATTCTCAGTTTAGTATTGGCTGTCCCACAAAATAGTTAATAATGACCAATTACTAAGGGAAATGAGAAGCAAATTTTTTTCAAGTCTCCCAGTTTAAGCTTCCTGATTGGTTTTCCTACCTTATACATTTCCGTTTACAGCTAATTCTAAGACTAATTCTAATTGTAAGAAATAGGGCCAGGGATAGGTCACACTGTCCATTGAGCCTGAACCACCAGACAATATGATCATATATGACAAGTCCTCAACATTACTGTTCTGGAATATTCTCACTTTCCTCAAATTCCCTGAGTGTACAAAAATCTATCAAAGTCAGTGTTGAATAAATCCTGAGTGTGAGAGTTTCTGGACTGTGGAGAAACCTTCATCAATGTCATGGAGCTGCTCCCACTGGGCATAAATAGTACAGCAAGGGCAGTTAGATGCAATGAGTTAGAAAGAGATTGAATTGGATTGACAGGGAGAAGCAAAGCAGAGAATATTTTCTCAATAATATAGAGTCTCGTCTATCTCAGGATTTGATGTATGGTGGTCGTTAGTTTAATATGCAATCAACAGAATGCTAGCGATGTTTACGCCTGAAGCCAATGCTTTACCTTGCCTTTCTACTTGAATAGTCTGTCTTCAACCCAAACTATTAGACATGGGCAAGGAAACACACAGCAAATGACCAAACATCCATAGCTATTGCAGGCAGAAGATTTACAAAACATTCACAGACCCTAACTGATGGACAGTCTCAGGCATTTCAGTTCTAGGTGGATGGCCTTTTAAATTAATGTATTCCTGATGAAGGGTTTTTGCCCGAAACGTCGATTTTCCTGCTCCTCGGATGCTGCCTGAACTGCTGTGCTTTTCCAGCACCACTCTAATCTAGACTCTGGTTTCCAGCATCTGCAGTCATTGTTTTTATCCCTTTAAATTAACCATCAGCTCTGAGGGATTTGAATCCACGGCATTGAGTTTGAAGCCAGTGAAGGAGTTGGCTTGGTCACAGTGCTGCCATTGCAATGTAAGTTGGAAATGAGATGCAGAGTTCACATCTGTGAAATTTTTCTGGAGTGCAGTATTATTTAGGAATATATATATAATGTACATGCTACTTGCAACTGCTTTTCCAAAGTACAATCTTCTATTTCCCACTCTCTTCTCTCGGCTGAATGTCAGACAGCAGAAGCATTGTTACTCTGGTACAAATGTGCCACAAAGAGTGATTTTTGTTAAGTGCAGTACATCCCCAGCGATCCAAACTGACCTTGTCTCGTCTTGTCCTGTAGGCTGTCTCATTAATCATCTGGTAGAGACTCACAGTTGTGCAATAAAAGCTTCTGACTGTAACAAGAGGCTTTGGAAGATACATCATTTACTGACACACTACAAGCTTTGTCATTTTAATTTTTTTTCAATAGTTCTTGTTCTCATCATGGTGAGAGATGCTAATTCAGGAGAATAGAACAATTTCTCCTGATTCAGTTCTCAGTTTCTTCTTTCGCCTTGACCAGATAATAACACTGAGGTTCAGTCATAGGCTACATCACACAGTCTATAGTGGTTCAAGAAGGCAGCTCACCACCACCTTCTTAAGGGCAACTACAAACAGACAATAAGTGCTGGTGGAGCCATTTCAGGAATAAATTTTTAAAATACTTTCTTCAGAAACGGTCTGGTTCCTTTATCATAGAATCATGGAAAAGGCTTTTCAGCCCATTGAGTTTGTCCCACCAAAACAACACTAAATCAACACTAATCTTAGCTCTCGGCTCATAGTCTTGATTGTTATGACATTTCAAGTAGTAGTACAAGTACTTTTGAAAGGTTGTGAGGTTTCCACCTTGATTACCCACCCAGCCCTCTTGGGATTAAAAAAAAAATCTTTCTTCAAATCCCCTCTAAATCTCCTGCCTTTCACCTTAAAAGTTTGCCGCTTCATAGAGCAACGCCATATGACAACCTGGTGGCTGTAATGCAAGGTTGAAACTGATCATGTCAGTCAGTTCTAGGACAGAAGAACTCTGAGCTCATTTCTCAGCGTCCTGAGAAACCAGAACCTCTACCACTGAGACATGGGAGCCTGCAGAGTGCCCTTCAAGTTACACACCATCCTGACTTGGAACTATATTGCCGTTCCTTCACTCTCCTGGTCTAGCAATCCTCAGTTCTGATATTTTCATTTAAATCCCTGCATGACCTGGCCCCATCCCTACCTCGGTAACACACTCCAGCTCTGCAGTCCTCCTCCAACTCCAGCTGCTTGTTCATCATCCAGTTCATTCCCCATACCGGCCATCTGGACTTTAAATTCGGATTTCACTACAAAAGTCTTTCTGCCTCTCCACTTCTCTCTTCCCTGCTTCATCAGAACCTAATTCTTTGATCAAGGTCTTGGTCACTTGTCCGAATGTGCCTTGTAGATGTTACCTTTCTTTTTTTAACATGCTATAAAGCCACAACATAAATGCAAAAGCTGTTGTTCTTTTGAAAATTCAAAGGAATGGTTACAGAAGGGGATAAGAAGCAGTCAAGCATCTCTTCTGTAGATCAGGACTAGAGAAACAATGTTGGAGTGGAATACAGACAGCATTACCCTGTGTCTATTTGATGCTGTGCTTAACCGCAGAGCGTCATTCCCTCGAACATTCCCCCACCTTGATGAGCAACAACGTCATTGATATTTAAGAAGGAAAAGGAAAGCACACTATCTTAAACATTCCTTCACAGGATGAGGGCACTGCTGGTCCGAACAGTTTTTGTTGCCCATCCCTAATTACTTAGACAGCACTTAAGAGTCAACCAAATGGCTGTGGGTCTTTCTCCCAGTCACATGTTGGCCAGACCAGGTACGGATGATATTTTCCTTCCCTAAAGGACACGAGTGAACCAAATAGGTCTTTACTGTCAATCGATTTATGGTCATCTTTACGTTCTTAATTCCACACTTCTTAAAGAAAATGAATTCAAGCACAACTATCCACCATGGCAGGAATCAAACCCAGGTCTCCACAACATTACCAAGACTCTGGATTAACAGTCCAGTGATAACATCACTCTGCCAATGAGACTAACTGGCTGCGTTTTGGTTTTGCATTCATCAAGCTGAATGGCTAGGATCGTCCCATTCCTTGAGGTGACAGGAAAGGAGAAATGATCAGCGATTAGCACTCCCAACATCCTGCCCTTTCTCATCACCTCAGTAACCAGCTGGGCAGCTCCATGGGCAGCTTCCTGACCTGCCATCACTTTGTGATTTATTACTGTCCGTGACAGGGCCTCGGTCTTCGTTTCCCAGCCTGTGAGGTAGTTATCTGCTTTTCTGACAGGGAAATCCTGCTGGATTGTGGGGAGGGGATGCTCCATTTGCCCCAATCTTGGATGGCCACTAAAAGTAATGCCTCCACTCTTTCTGTTCCTCCATTCTCTCTCTCTGCACTACTCCCAAACAAACACCACATACCCCCTCACTGGTGGAGTTCTTCATGGCCTGGGCTTCCTGAGCAACTGTCCAGCTCCCAGTACTGCCAGTAGCCTCTAATGGTCCAGCAGCCTCTGATGGTCCAGCAGCCTCTGATGGTCCAACATCCTCAGACACGTAGAGAGGAGCTTGGTTCAGTGGATTTTCTAATTGGTGTAGACCTGGACTGAATCGTCTGTGAAAACCCCTACTTGGTGTAGAAAGTGCATTAAATCCTGACCTGCAACTCAATCTCTTCATTGCAGTGCAATGACTACTCAATGACCTAGCATTGATCAATTGAGAAATTCAGTAATGATTCACCTACACTAATGCACTGAATTTCTGAGCTGGAACATAGCCCTGGCTATGTAAGTAACTTGATATCCTAATTATTGCCTGACAATAGGCAATTGTCAAAGGCATATCTCAATAAATAAACCATTCTGGCAAAATATCTCTGGATATAATAGCAAAAACTTTCTCCTTAGTACATAGTGGAAAGTTTTGAGCAGTTAGTCAGTAAAGTTTTTCAGCAATACAGTTATTGTAAGGAATTTCATTTGTGTTCTTTATGGTGTTTTCAGGTTTTTAAGATCCAAGCTGTAGTGATTGGAACAGGGGGAGAGGTGGATCTCATTGACTATGAGATCCTTGATTAGGGTTATTAAGCTGAGCCAATCAGGGAGCCCTGGCTGACAGATATATACAGGCATGTCAGAGAGTCTCCTCATTGTAGGGACTGGCTCTGAGCTAGCTAATCAGAGCCCATGGACTGTGCATGTGTAAGTAAAGGATGACAAGGTGCTGGGTTAGTTGCCTCCTTGGAGTTATTTCACAAACCTACTGTAAAGTGAATTGTAAAAGAAGCAAGTATTAGATGAGCAGCGTAAATGTTTTCATGCATCGGGTGGTTGCGATAAGGAATGTACTGTCTGGACATGTGGGTACAGGCAGAGTCAACTGAGGCTTCGAGAGGCTACTGGATGCTTATTTCAATTGAAGCAATGTTCATTCAGGAAACGGCAGGAAAATGCTGCAGATGATGCTCATCTGGAGAGTGGATGCAGACATGATGGGCTGAATGGCCTCCAACTGCACTGTCACTTTCTGAGTATAATATTGTATTGTGCTTTATTGCTGGGCCCAGATGAAAATTTGGTGCTAGGCAGAACTCAAAAATAAAATTTCTGCAAGGTTTCACTTTGAATCTTGGTGATGACAGTTACTGTGAAAGGAAAAAGTGAAGAGAGTGTGAAAGAAAAAGCAAGAAAAGAGAAAAAAAGTCAACTGTACAAAAAAGGCGCTTTAGGGAACATCTCCAGGACACCCGCACCAATCAACCCCACCGCCCCGTGGCCCAACATTTCAACTCCCCCTCCCACTCTGCCGAGGACATGCAGGCCCTGGGCCTCCTCCACCCCTGTTCCTTCACCACCAGATGCCTGGAGGAAGAACGCCTCATCTTCCGCCTCAGAACACTTCAACCCCAGGGCATCAATGTGGACTTCAACAGTTTCCTCACCTACCCCCACCCCCTGTCATTTATCTCTCCACTCTGCAGGCACCCTGCCTCTATTCCTGATGAAGGGCTTTTGCCTGAAACATCAATTTTCCTGCTCCTCGGATGCTGCCTGACCTGCTGTGCTTTTCCAGAACCACTCTAATCTAGACTCTGGTTTCCAGCATCTGTCTGTTTTTACCTAAAAAAGAAAGACAGTCCAGGGAGAAAGAGAGAAGGAAGAGAAATGGGATTGCCAATTTGTATACAACAAGTTCTCACAAACTGCAATGATATAATGACCAGATCATTTATTTTCTACTTACTACTGACTGAGGAGCAGACATTGGTCAGGACTCTAGAGGGGAATCTCCTGTTTAAGGACCATATCTGTTTATAGTTCTGTATTTTTAAATATGGACTGAAAGGAGAAAAGAACAGCTTTAAAACCAAGGGTTGTTTGATGATTGCTGCATGTTATGAAGGCAAGGAACCTTCCATTTACTGTTTATACAGCTGCTTGTTCTTGGGGAGGTCTTAAAGGATACAGATAAATGGGAGCTGAGCAGGTTGAATGGGTACAAGTAGTGGATTGGACTGTGGACCAATTAATGATGACAAAGGCCTTCTGCCTGCCAACAGCTTTACGATTGGATCTCAGGTAGCTGAACAGCTTGGGGTTGTGAAGGAGGTACAGAGAAATCTTCAGGATTTCATCAGCTCAGAAGCTGTCTCTGTTCTCTGCAGTAAAAGCTACTTCAAGACTGGAGAAAACTAGTTTATTTTTCCTCCAGCTGTTGATGAATGTGTGACTTTATATTAATACATCAGAGACTTTTCATAGTGTGAACCAGTTCCTGTGCCTCCTAAAGACCAAGAAAAACATCCAAAGAAGGAACACCATGAATCTGTATTCTGATCAGAACAAGAACCATCTGGACAGATCCTGCCAGCAGAGACCACTGAACTTTCCTTCCATCTATTACACCCATGTTTTTTTTCTCCCTGTTTACGCCTGCATATGTTCTGTGTGAATGTGAAAGTGTTTGTGTGAGTGTAGGGGAGCTTGTAAGTAAAATAACTCCCCGGAGGCCAGTATCCCGTCACCAAACCACCCATTACCGACACATGGAGAGTCTTTGACACTGCTCCAGCTCCCTCAGAGCTAGCTCTCAGAGTGTACAGAACCTCTGACATTCTTGTTCTTATTTGTCAGCTAGGTCTCCCTGACTGGACCAGGTTAACAGCCCCAGCCAGGGAACCCATATTCTGAGGTCCATCTGGCAGAGCTCATTACAATCACTACAGTAAAGGGTTAAAGTTTTAAATAGCAGAGTTATATCATTGCTTTAAAATGGGGAGGCAATGGCCTAATGGCATTATCAGTAGATTATAAATCTAGGAACTCCTCTAATGTTCTGGGGTCATGGGTTCAAATCCTGCTACAGCAGATGGTAGAATTTGTGTTCAATAAGGAATCTGAAATTACCAGTCAAATGATGATCATGAAGCCATTGAAAAATGTGCTTTTTTAAAAACATTTTGTACAACCATCAAACATATCAAAGCCCTTGTTTGTCAATTATGTACTTAGATCCATTGGCTGGTTTGTGATGCCAACAATGTGGGTTCAATTTCTACAATGATTGAAGTTGCTGTGAAGGACTCTCTCTCTAGCTCTTCCTTTGCCTGAGATGTGATGACCCTCAGGTTAAACACCATCATTTACCTCTTTCATTGGAGAGAGATGGATTATGGTGATTTTCACTTACTGCAGTATAATCATTATTGAAATGTAATGAACAGGTCCACTGAAGAGAGAATGACCCAATAATTTCTTTTCTTTGTGACACTGATGAAGGGATAACTATTGGGCAGGACATTGGGGTGAACTCCCCTGCTCTTCATCAGAAAGTACCGTGAGATTTTACACATGCCTGCAGGCAGTCGGTCTCTTGATAACATCTCATTTCAGAGATGGAACCTCCACCTGCAGCAACGGCCTTCACAATTGCACTCAAGCCCTGGACAGTGCCTCATATGATGAACAGATGTGTAACCCTTGATAGAGTATTGTATCACATACAAAGCCTGATTTAGGCAGCACACAGGATAATTTTACTGCACTCCTTGCTGTGTAGGCCAATGCAGAAAGATGAATTATTGGACAACGACATTTGAGCCACTCACTTGTGAAGAGGAACTGTTTTCAGGAAGGGAGAGAGTGATAAACTAAAAAAGCCTCTAATGACCAACTCTCACCAAAAAGGCCCAATGATAATGTGGTGGGGGTCTCACAGATCTACACCTCCATGTCAAAGATAACAAAACAAAATTCATTCTTGAAGCCCCCAATGCTGCCAGTCACCACACAGCTTACTAACCGGGGATTCGCAATTAGGTAATGGACCATATTTTTGCCACAGCGAAAGAAACAGTGGGGATCATCTCCTTGGGTTTAAAGTCACCAACAACAAACGTGCCAGCAATACAGAGTGGAGGAGCAGATTAGAGAACTGTTAATCGGCATTGGCTACTGGGAGCTAGACAGTGTTATTCCTCTGATGATCTGAAAGGTAAGGAATTCTTTCACCAACTATCTGTAAGGAAAGAACCTATATGCACAGAGGACGATTCGCAGGATCCCTAAGAATTTCAAAGGTTGTAGTATGGGGCTGTGAGTATTTTGTAGCCAATTTTATAATGTGCAGCAAAAATCATACAAGCTGCAATGAGAGAAATGACCATATCTTTTTGGAAAGTGACAGTGGTTGGGTGACATCAATGGGCCAGAAGACCTCCCATGTTCTCTGTTGAATAGTGCCATGGGATCTTTCACCTCTCCAAGGCCTTGGTTTAATGTCTTGCCTGTTTATTCACTTGTGGGACTTGGGCATTGCTGGCTGGGCCCAGCATTTATTGTCTGTGCCTAGTTGCTCTGAAAAAGGTGGTGGTGAGCTGCCTTCTTTAACCACTGCAGTCCATGTGGACCCACAATGCCCTAAGGGAGAGAATTCCAGGATATTCACCCAGCGACAGTGAAAAAATGGTGATACATTTCCAAGTCAGGATGGTGAGTGACTTGGAGGGGAACTTGAAGATGGAAGTAGTCATAGGTTTGGAAGGTGCTGTTTGAGGATTTTTGGGAAATTTCTGCAGTGTATCTTGTAGTTAGTACACACAGCTGCTACTGAGTGTCAGTGGTAGAGGGAATGGATGTTTGTGGATGTAGTGCCAATCAAGTGGGCTGCTTCATCCTGGATGGTGTTAAGCTTTCTGAATGTTGTTAGGGCTACATTCATCCAGTCAAGTGGGGAGTATTCCACACTCCTGACTTGTGCCTTGTAGATGATGGACAGGCGTTGAGAAGTCAGGAGGTGAGTTACTCACTGCAGTATTCTCATCCTCTGACCTACTCATTTAGCCACTGTGTTTATGTGGTGAGTCTATGTGAGTTTCTGGTCAATGGTAAACCTCAGGATGTTGTTGGGTGGGAATTCAGTCATGATAACACCATTGAATGTCAAGGGATGGGGTTAGATTGACTCTTATTGGTGATGCTCATAGACTGACATTTGTGTGGCATGAATGTTATTTGCCACTTGTCAGCGCAAGCTTGGATATTGTCCAGATCTTGTTGCATTTGAACATGGACTGCTTCAGTATCTGAGGAGCTGCAAATGGTGCTGAACATTGTGCACTCATTGGTGAACATCCCCATTTCTGACTTTATGATGGAGGGAAGGTTATTGATGAAGTAGTTGAAGATGGTTTGGCCTCAGACACTATCCTGAGGAACTCCTGTAGAGATGTCCTGAAGTTGAGATGGCTGACATCCAACAACCACGACCATCTTCCTATGTGACAGATATGACTCTAACCACTGGAGAGTTTGCCCCGTGATACCCATTGATTCCAGTTTTGTCAGGGCACCATGATGCCACACTCAGTCGAATGCAGCCTTTATGTCAAGGGCTGTCCTTCTCCCCTTCCCTCTTTTATCCATGTTTGAACCAAGGCTGTAATGAAGTCAGGAGCTGAGTGGCCCTGGCAGAACCCAAACTGGGCGTCACTGAGAAGGTCATTGCTGAGCAGGTGCTGCTTGATAGCACAGTTAATGACCTCTTCCATCACTTTACTGATGATTGACAGAAGACTGATGGGGTGGTAATTGGTCGGGTTGAATAATTCCCAGTGACACTGAAGGATTGGTGATATATTTCCAAGCCAGGATGGGAAATGGCTTGAAGGGAAAGTTACAGATGGTGGTGAATGTCCAATAATGCATCACTGTTTCCACACTGTAGGGAATCTAATCTAATCTAACTAACTGAGTCCTGCACTGAGACTGTCAGCCTGGATTATGGGCTCAAGTCTTTGGAGTGGGACTTGCTGACTCAGAAGTCTGAGCACTACTGCTGAGTCACAGCTGCCTTTATTTGACCTGCTGTTGCCAGAACATTCTAATAATGACATTTCACACCAGGGGTGGATGTACTAAAACACAAAATAAAGCAAATATGGCATCAGGGAATGAGCATTTGAGAAAAAGAAACATAATTGCGTGACATTTTATATGGGTACCTTCATTAGTATTGATGATGGACACATCCCTGAATCATTCGAACCTGACGTCCTACTTTACTGACCTGCTGTGATGACTTTCCCTTCTAGGTGTGCGTCTCTCATCTCATTACTGCTGTCAAGTTGAGTTAGCTTTGTCTCTTGACTCAGAGTTTGTCACTTAATGTGTTAGTCAAGTCCGGTGAGTGTAGTACTACCCTTATTCTTTATCACAGGGCTGGGTCATTAAGTATATTCAGACTGAGATAGCCAGATTTTTAATCAGTAAAGAGATCAAAGGTTATAGTGAAAAGGCAGGAAAGTGGAGTTGAGGATGATCAGATTAGTCATAGTTAAAAATGGCACACCAGGTAATAGTCCAACAGGTTTATTTGGAAGCACTAGCTTTCATAGCACTGCTCCTTCATCAGATGGTTGTGAAGCAGGACCATAAGACACAGAATTTATAGCGAAAGATTACAATGTCATGCAGCTGAAATGATATATTGAAAAATCTCTATGACTCTAAGACTCTAAGTCTTTCATCTTTTAGAATGGGTTTGCCAGTTTTGGTTCTTTAATAGGTAAATCCCAGAACTTCTCGAGATAACTTTAGGTTTTATCCAAAAAGGTGCCATTTCAGTTCAGACAATGCATTAAAGGTGTGAGGTTAAAGTCTGTCTGTATCCCAAGCTTGAGTGAGACTGGTTCTATTTCTAAAGAGGAACATACAAAATATTACATGGATTGACTTGCCTGTGTGTTATTCATTTTTGAACAAAATAGAATGTATCTGCAAATATAATTCTGCAACTATAAATTCACTCATAAACTTATATGAGTGTGTGTGTGTGCAGGAGAGAGAGAGAGACAAAGTGAGTGTGTGCATGTGAGCGTGCACGCGAGTGTGTGTGCATGTGAGAGAGTATGTGCTTGTGTGTGTGTGCAAGCTTGGTAAAGTGTGTGTGAGAGTGTGATTGGATATAAGCCTTGGGGAGGGTACATGCATGGGTGTGAATGTGGGGGCTGTATGTGTGTGCATATGAGGGAGAGGTTGTGTATGAGAGAGGGTTTGTGTCAGTATGTGAGCATGTAAGTGTGTGTGTGTGTGTCTGTGTGTGTATAGGTGTGTATGTAGAACATAGAACATTACAGCGCAGTACAGACCCTTTGGCTCTCGATGTTGCACCAACCTGTCATACTAATCTGAAGCCCATCCCACCTACACTATTCCATGTACGTCCATATGCTTGTCCAATGATGACTTAAAAGTACTTAAAGTTAGCGAATCTACTACCGTTGCAGGCAAAGTATTCCATACCCTTACTACTCTCTGAGTAAAGAAACTACCTCTGACATCTGTCCTACATCTATCACCCCTCAATGTAAAGCTATGCCCTCTTGTGCTCGCCGTCCCCATACTTGGAAAAAGGCTCTCCCTGTCCAATCTATCTAACCCTCTGATTATCTTTTATGTTCTATGTTCTATAGTTTGCTCGCCTTCCTTGGATGAGGTGTTGAGTATAAGAGCTGGAAGGTCATGTTAAAATTGGACAAAACTTTGGTTCGGGTGTGTTTGTGTGTGTGTGTGTGTGTGTGTGTGTGTGTGGGTGGTGCAGTGGGGTCACCTGCAGTGTGACATGAACCCAAGGTCCCGGTTGAGGCCATCCTATTGGGTACCGAACTTAGTTGCCAGCCTCTGCTCAACTACTCTGCATTGTTGCCTGTCCCGAAGTCAGCCTTGGAGGATGGTCACCCAAAGATCTGAGGCTGAATGTCCCTGACTGGGAGGAACATATAGGTTTATGGGGTGAATTTATATTTGCAGAACTTTATTTGCAAATTCCATTCTATTTTGTTCAAAAAATGCATAACATACAGGCAATTAAACCATGTAATATTTTGTAAGTTCCTCTTTAGAAATAGAACCAGTCTCACTCAAGATTGGGAGACAGACAGACTTTAACCTCACACCTTTAATGCATTGTCTGAGTTGAGATGGCTAGATTAGAGTGGTGCTGGAAAAACACAGCAGTTCAGACAGCATCCAAGGAGCAGGAAAATCGATGTTTCGGGCAAAAGCCCTTCATCAGGAATAGAGGCCTGAGACGGAGTTGAAATACTGTTTGTTGAGAGTATGAATTCTCCTGAGGGTATAGAACAGAGTGGGTCCTTTGCAATTCTGAGAGAGTGTGGTCCTCAGCTGTGGCAGGGTTGACTGTAGAGAGGTTAGGTGCCGGGCGAGTGTGGAGCGGAGGATCTTGAAGGAGAACTGTTGCTGGTGTTTTTGAATCTTTAGTCTGTACTGTTTGTCCTGTTCGGGTCCGAACTCTGCTGGTTTAAAGGTGGTCCGGAGTCCATGTGGGATGAGTTGGTTACGGAGGCAGGCACTGAGGAAGCAAATGTGGCTGTGGTAGCGAGTTTGTTTCAGGACATGGTTGAAGAGCTTCAGGGCAGAGGAAATATCCTGGGAGTTGCAGTGGGAGAGGGACTCCCTGAGACTCTTGTAGAGAGAGGAGGAAACCTTCTTCAAGGCAGGCATCCTTGCAAGAGGATTCGCAGTAGGGTTAAAATCAACGAGGTAAAAACAATGACTGCAGATGCTGGAAACCAGATTCTGGATTAGAGTGGTGCTGGAAAAGCACAGCCGTTCAGGCAGCATCCGAGGAGCAGGAAAATCGATGTTTCGGGCAAAAGCCCTTGTATTTCCAGCATCTGCAGTCATTGTTTTTACCTATTGAGCTGAGATGGCACCTTTTGTTATAAAACCTTAAGTTATCTCGAGAAGGTGACTTACAAGAAGTTTTGGAATTTACATATTAAAGAACCAAAACTAGCAAACCCATTCTAAAAGATGAAAGACTTAATCTAGTTTTGTTCAATTTATCATTTCAGTTACTTGACACTGTAATCTTTTGCTATAAATTCTGTGTCTTATTGTCCTACTTCACAACCACTTGATGAAGGAGCAGCGCTCCAAAAGCTAATGCCTCCAAATAAACCTGTTGGACTATAACCTGGTGTTCTGTGACTTTTAACTTTGTCCACCCCAGTTCAACACCAGCTCCTCAAATCAGATTAGTCATGCTCTTATTGAATAGTGGAGCAGACTAGATGGGCCGAATGGAAACCTTTGCTCTCCATCTTATGGTCTTCTGGCCATATCCCCCAACCCATAAGGGTTGAAGAAATCTATTTAGTCTTAACGCCTTTTCTATAGCTCATGCCTTTTCCCGTTGGATGATATAAAGATGGTTATGACTATGGGATAAATATTCACATCGACAATGTAATCATCCCATCACTTCTTTAACGAATTAAGAAAAAAAAACAAGGACGTATTCACATTTTTATATTGAGAGGCTTATATTTGTCAGAATCAAACATACATTGCAGCAGTAAAGCATTCTTTGGCTTTGCATTACAGACAAGATTCATTTTCTTTTAATTAAGGCAGCAAACCAGAGGGAGCTTAATTTAATTTGTGACTACGTTACGTACAAAGCGACATACCACAAGTTAATCTGACTTCTGCAGCTAAATGGTCAATTGGATGACTCATGCTGTCTAAAAGACACTTGACCAATTGAAGAGAGATGTCATTACTTTTGAAAATTAAATGATTAATATATTGATCGTCTGCAGCCAGGGGAAAATGTAACAGATGAAGCATAACAGCACATTAACTCAGAATATGAATTTTCATCAATTCTCACACAGACTCTGGAACTGAAATTAAATAGGCAGCACTGAAAAGAGTGTCCACAAATGTCTGCATGTATTGTATGAATTTGTGTGTGAGTCTGTATATGCACCAGTGAGTATCTGTGTGTTGTGTACACGTGTGTGTATCTGTATGTTGTGTGTGTTGTGTACACGTGTGTATCTGTGTGTATGTATTGTATGCAGTTGTTCCTGTGTGTGAGTCTGTCTGTGTTTTGTGCAGGTGTGTGTGGATATGTGTGTCTTTGCGTATGTGTGTGCTGTGTGTGTTGTGTGTGAGTATGCGTGTGTTGCATGTGTTCTGTGTCCATGTGTTCATGAGTGTGTGTGTGTTGTGCATTTGTGCTTTGTATGTGGGGTGTGTGTCTGAGTATGTGTGTGTATTGAATGTGAGGATGTGCATTGTCTGTGGGTATGTATGTGAGTGAGCATTTATGAGTGAGTGTGTGTGAGACTGTACATGTACATATGAGTGTGCATGGCTGTATGTATGTATCTGGCTGTTTATGTGCATGTATTTGTGAGTGCTGTACTTTGTGTATATGTGCGTTAGCGTTAGGAGGGGTGCTGATTGGAGTTATTAGGTTATAAATAATGTCTCCCATCAATCTCCCCACCTGTCAATCACTTTCCTTCTCTAAGATGATTTAAAAATCTGACATATTTTCTCTTACCTGTTCAAATATCTTCAAAAGTGTCTCCCAGTGTCAAATTTTGTTTGAGAAAGCTTCTGTGAAGCATCTTGGGGCTTGTTATTGTGTTAAGATGCTATATAAATGCAATTTATCCTTAAAGCATAGGATACCCCATAAAAAATGTAAGCTGTGCCTGACTTTTCAAAACAGCCCCCCCCCCCCCGCGGTGGGAGCCTTTGTCCTGATGAGACTAAATCCAGAACCCTTATCCACAGTTTGATTCACAGTTTGATGGAAGAAGACAGAGGGTAGTAGTTGATGGCAAAGTTTCTTCATGGAGTGCCGTCACTAGCGGTGTTCCGCAAGGATCTGAAGCCTCATTAACATCAGAACTTCACTTACATAGCACCTTTTATATAACCATAGAAAATAGGACAAATGGTTAGTCCCATTTGGGCATTATCAATGATTTTGCTTCCATTGGCCTTTCAGAAAGTGTATTATACAGAAACATAGGAGCAGGAGAAGGCCATTCAGCCCTTTGAGCCTACCCCACAATTCAATGTAATCATGGATGATCACCCAACCTAGTATCCTGTTCCCTCTTTGTCTGCATCCCCTTCAACCCTTTAGCCTTCATATCTATATACACAACTGGGGCTCAGTTAGCTGAACGGCTGGTTTCGAGCATGAGCTCGTCATCATTCCTGATGAGGGGCTTATGCCCAAAACCTTGACTCTCCTGCCCCTCGGAAGCTGCCTGACCTGTTGTGCTTTTCCAGCACCACAGTTTTCGACTCTGATCGCCAGCATCTGCAGTCCTCACTTTCTCCAGGTTGGTTTGTAATGTTGAGTGACATCAGATAGACTGAATGAGGTCAATTCCCACATGAGTTGAGGTCAACATGAGGGATCCTGTTTTTCCATCTCCCTCCTCACCTGAGGTATGACTACCCTCAGGTTAAACCACAGCTTGTCATCTCCCTCTAACAAGACAGTAGCCCTATGGTCCAGTGGCAACTTCTACCAGTTACCTGACACCTTCTTGAAAATTTCAAATGTTTTGGCCTCAATTGCTTTCTGTGGCGAAGAATTCCACAGCCTTCTTCCACCACATTGGAATGTCCAAGTGCCTCTGCAGGTGATGAGCTACCTTTCGTACTGTAGTCAATATTGCAAGGTAGGAAATGGAGCCAAACTGCACACAGCAAGATCCCACAAGCAGCAATGAGACCTCAGTTTAACATCTCATCAGTGATGTAGCACCCCTCTGTTTGGCACTGGTAGCACTATCGTAGTTTAAGTATTCAAGTCACTGGCCCCTATTGAAATTGGGGTGGGGTTGGGGTAGATTTCTTGTTCTAAATATAGCCATGCCTGCCTCGTCCTACTGTGCCACATCACCCACTCTCCTTCACTTATCAATTTCTTAGGTTTTCTGCTCTAATAACAAGCCTAATGAGGGAGTGCAGACTTGCGTCACTCATCATACAATGCATTGTAGTTGTCTAATCGAATTAGTGCAACACTTGGTTACCCAGCATCTCTCAGGATGTAGCTAGTGACAATGTAATTTTGTTCTCTATCCAATCATTGAGAAAGCCCACACAGCCTTTAAATAAATTAGCTACTGGTATCACAGCAAGCTTGACAATGCTTCTGTAATGCAGAGAACTTTCAAACTAGCACCTTCAGAAAATAGAGTAGTTACTTTTATTGCCGTCAGTAATTTAACCCTAAGAGATGGAACAGTAAACATTTTATTCCACTGCCTGGCAGGCTTGTGAATTGGCAGTTTGTTGCAGCCATATAGATGGTGATAGCTACAATAAATGACTTTGATACAGAATGGTATAAAATGTTTTTGGGTGTTGTGCAAACAGAACACAGATTTCAAGAACAAACTTGAAAGGAAGTGGGGAACAGGTAGCTCATTGCATACCAGGCGGAGGTGGGTACTGCAGATGCTGGAAGTTAGAATCAAGATTAGAGTAGTGCTGGAAAAGCACAGCAGGTCAGGCAGCATCCAAGGAGCAGGAAAATAGACATTTCGGGCAAACCTGGTGAAGGGCTTTTGCCTGAAACGTTGGTTTTCCCCCTCCTCGGATGCTGCCTGACCTGCTGTGCTTTTCCAGCAGCACTCCAATCTTGAGCTCATTATATACACTAATTGACTCCATGAGCTAGTCTTATCTTGAATTCTGGACAAAACATTTGCTCACCTGCCCTAATACCGCCTGAAATGCTGTTGAGGCACTTTGAGTCATTTTGTACTCTCGTGATGCACTTTGGAATATTTTATGGTGTACAATGACTGTATATTTTTATTTTTCTCTATTTTTAATTCTATACTGAAATAGGAAAATGACTGTTCTGAAATCCAAGAGTCTGATACACTTTTAACAGAAGCTCATTGTAAGTGATCTTTACACTGCTGCTCTTGTTCAAGCAGTGGGGAGGTTAGTTGCAGACAGATGGCACCAAGGACTGTGTATGGGGAGAGATTCAGCTGGCAACAAGTAGCTGGCTGGTCTGTGGAATTGAGGCCTATTGTCAATGACAAAGACCGTCCGCCTGCCAACAACAATGTGATTAGTTCCCAGTTAGTTGTGCAGCTTGTGGGAGTGGACAATACTGTCAGAAGCATTCAGACCTCAAGGGTGGATGGTGTCTCTTTCTCTGCAGTAAAAACATACCTGAATTCTGAACAAAGCCAATTTCTTTTCCCTCACCAGTTATCATAAGCTGTGGCTTTTAATCAGTAGCTAGGAGACTTTGCAGTTTGTGAACCAACTGTTCTGTGCCTCCTACAAGGAAATGAAAATACCTGGCAAAGCGAGATCAAAATGTAGCAAATCCTAATAAGCAAAAGAATCATCTTAGTGAATCCTGTGAACAAGGACCATTGAACATCCCAATTTTCCCCTCCACACTGCACATCATTTTTTTGTCTGCATATGTGTGTAGGGGAGTTTTATAAGTGAATTAGAGTTTTAAATAATACAGTTATATATCAACAGTTTATAACTATTACCTTTAGCTAGAATTTTATTAAATACTAGTTCTTGCTAAATAAAGAAAGTTAGTCCATGCAATCTGCTAAACTTGTATCGAGAAAAGGCAGGATAATTGAAGGATTTTGTGTACTTTGATAAAATCTTTAATTTTTGTGATGGCTCCAGCAATAATGGGATTTGATTTCCAGTGTACTGCCCCAGTGGGGGGTGATAAATGTTAAAGCCTCTCTTTAAATTGAAGGTGTTGTTAATTTGAATAGGTGACAAAGAAGATTGAAGAAGACAGAGCGGTAGATGTTGTTATATGGATTTCAGTAAAGTGTTCAACAAGGTTCCACATGGTAGACTGGTTAGTAAGATTAGATCACATGGGATCCAGGAAGGAGTTAGCCACTTGGATATACAATTGGCTTGAAGGTAGGAGATGGAGGGTGGTGGTGGAGAGTTGTTTTTCAGACTGGAGGCCTGTGACCAACAATGTGTCACAAGGATCGGAGCTGGGCCCACTGCTTTTCATCATTTATATAAATGACTTGGATATAAATAAAGGACGTATGGCTAGTAAGTTTGGAGGTGGCACCAAAATAGGTGCTGCAGTGTACAGTGAAGGACAGTATCTCAGATTACCATGGGACCGTGATCAGGTGGGTCAATGGGCCAAGGAGTGACAGATGGAGTTTAATTTAGATAAATGTGAGGTGTTGCATTTTGGAAAGACAAATTAGGGCAGTACTTATATACTTAATGGTGAGGTCCTGGGGAATGTTGCTGAACATAAAGATCTTGGAGTGCAGGTTCACAGTTCCTTGAAAGTAGAGTCACAGGTAAACAGGTAGTGAAGAAGGCATTTGGTATGCTTGTGCTGAGTATCAGACTTGTGAGGTCCTGCTGAGGCTGTACAAGACATTGGTGAGGCCACTTTTGGAATCATGCATTCAGTCTGGTCTCTCTTCTATAGGAAAAATATTGTGAAACTTGACAGGGTTCAGAAAAGATTTATAAGGATGTTGGAGGATTTGAACTAGAGGAAGAGGCTGAATAGACTGTGACATTTTACTCTGGAGTGTTGGAGGCTGAGGGGTGACCTTATAGAGGTTTATAAAATCATGAAGGGCATGGATAGGATAAATAGTCAAGATTTTTTCCTGGGGTGGGGGAGTCCAGAACTAGAGGGCATAGGTTTAAGGTGAGAGGGGAAAGATTTAAAAGGGACCTAAGGACAACTTTTTCACACAGAAGGTGGTACGTGTATGGAATGAGCTGCCAGAGGAAGGCACGGTGGTTAGCACTGCTGCCTCATAGCACCAGAGTCCCAGGTTCGATTCCAGCCTCGGGTGACTGTCTGTGAGGAGTTTGTACATTCTCCACATGTCTGCGTGGGTTTCCTCCGGGTGCTCCCGTTTCCTCCCACAGTCCAAAGATGTGCAGGTCAGGTGAATTGGCCATGCTAAATTGCACATAGGTTAGGTGCGTTAGTCAGAGGGAAATGGGTCTGGGTGGGTTACTCTTTGGAGGGTCGGTGTGGACCTGTTGGGCTGAAGGGCCTGTTTCGACACTGTAGGGAATCTAATAATAAAAAAAATCTGGATGGGTATATGAATAGAAGGGTTTAGGGGTATATGGGGCAAATGTTGGCAAATGGAACTAAGTCAGATCGGGATGTTCGGTCAGCACATTGGCTCAGTGGTTAGCACTGCTGCCTTATACCGCCAGGGACCTAGGTCCGATTCCACCCTGGGACAACTATCTGTGGGAGTTTGCACATTCTCACAGTGTCTGTGTGGGCTTCCTCCAGTTTCCTCCTCCAGTCCAAAGATGTGCAGGATAGGCTGGATTGGCCATGCTAAATTGCCCAATTGTGTCCAGGGATGTACAGACTAGGTGGATGAGCCAAATGCGGTTACAGGGATGGAGTGGGTTTGAGTGGGATGCTCTTCAGAGGGTTGGTGTGGATTTGATAGACTGTATGGTCTACTTCCACACTGTAGGGACTCTATGGCGTCTGTTTCTGTGCCGTATGACTCTATATATTCCCTGAGGGTGAGGTCTATGCTGGGACAACACATTCTGAAAGTTGTCCTTTTCTTGCCTTTAGCTTGAACATGATAAATGGCCACTGAGGTGGGTTACCCAGCACACACCCACCACAGCTAAGTGAAAGGCATAAGGATGGAACTGATTGAAAACACACAAAGTGCCCTCTGTTTGGCACCAATAGTCACCACCGTATTGACTATCCAGCCAGCATAAAATATCCATTATCATCTAGGAATAAATTACGTTAAGTGAGTCTAAATCAGTCTCGGCAACACTGCTCTGATATAATACTGTGAAATACAATTGTTTCAGGAACTGTTTCTTTATGATTAACAATGGCCCAGTGCTAAATATATGAGCACTACGGGATCAAGTATACCTCCTGTAGCCTCTAGGCTTCTCAATGCGTATGTCCCAGCCTCACACTGCGCCTCTGTGGCACCATTTAATAGTTGGCAAATGCCATAGTGAAACAGTGCAGTAAATGTAATGTATAGGCAGTGACACTTACAATGTTGACAGCAGGTTATTGATTGTTGGGCAGATAACAATAGACAGCCTTTAATTACTCAGCCAGGACAGATAGGATGCAGCCAGTTGGTGACCTATTTTCAGATATCAAAACCACTTTTCTGTATTCAGCCGGTCAACGTTTTCAGAGAATAGAGGGAATGTAATGCAAAACCCAAGTTTAACTTACACAACACCACGTCACATTTCTCTACTGTCTTCTCACAGGGGCCACTCAAATATTGTTCCTTTTTTTTCCAAACTGAGTTCAGTTCACTGAGACACTGGGTGGAGTTCCTTGAGACTTACATTGAGCTCACTGAGTCTCATATTGGGTACAGTCCACTGAGGCTTAGACCGGGTACAGTTCATTGAATCTCACATTAGGTTCAGTTCACTGAAACACTGTCTAGAATTCCTTGAGACTTACATTGGGTTCAGTTCACTGAGTCTCATATTGGGTACAGTCCACTGAGGCTCAGACTGGGTCCACTTCACTCAGTGTCGTGTAGGGCACGGTTCACTGAAACACTGGATGGAGTTCCTTTAGGCTCAGACTGAATGCAGTTCATTGAGCCTCACACTGACATGGAGATTTTTGAGGTTCATACTGAGGCTCACTGAGTCCATACTGGGTATACCTCTCACTAAGTCAAAAAGTGTGGTGCTGGAAAAGCACAGCAAGTTAGGCAGCATCTGGGGAGTAGAAGAATTGACGTTTTGAGCATATGCTCATCATTCCTTAATACAGAGGCCATTCAGCCCCTCAAGCTTGTTTCCAAATTCAATGAGACCAACTCCACTGACCTGCCTTTGGACCGTGGCCCATAGCCCTTAATATCTTTGCTTAACAAAACTCCACAAAACTTAGTTTTGAAATTTGCAACTGTTCCCTAATATTTTTGAATAAGAACAATAAGTCTCAGTAGGTAACATGACCCCTCCAGCTTCCTGATACGATCATCATTTTCAGGAGAGAGAACTCCTGAATTCCCTACACTTATGTAATGAAGCAATTCCTGATATCAGCCAAACTCTAACACATGCACCTTTGTTAGTACGTAGTAGAATCCCAACAGTTTTCAAAGCAGGCCATTCAGCCCATCAAGCCCACACCGACCCTCTGAAGGGCATCACACCCTATCCCTGCATTTCCCAAGGCTAACCTGCACATAGCAGGATATGATGGACAATTTAGCACCTCTAACCCACCTAGCCTGCACATCTTTGGACTCTGGGAGGAAATCCACACAGACATGGGGAGAATATGCAAACTCCACACAATCAGTCACTCGGGGCTGGAATCGAACCCAGATCCCAGGTACTGTGAGGCAGCTAACCACTGAGCCACCATGCCACCCAGTGTTCTAGCATCATAGGATTAAAAAGTTGAAAGTGTAATGAACTATGACTTTAATCATAAATGCCCCTTTAAAACAAACACAAGGGAAGTTTGTTAATTTAAACAGCTTTCATTTCACTTCACTTTTCATTTTATTGTCCACTCAGAAAATTCCACACAGAAATTTATTTTGGTAATGTTGCTCATTTGTTAAAATGTGACATTTGAGAAAATAATAACAATAGAGAAAAGAAATGACGATCAGAGAAAACCAACTTTAATTGAAATATGCACGAAAGCTATTCCAATGTAATTAGAATAATCAGTCAGTGAGTCCACCCTGAATATATATCCTCATCCATACAGCAGCTCCACTTATTGCTCGTTATTCTTGTCCCTTGCAGGGTTTTGTTTTGATCATGTGTGACTGAATAAGAGCAGAAAAGAGAGCAGACTTAACCAGCTTACAGGTTGAAATATATAAAGATATGATTTGGGAGCAGAGAAAGGCCATTCAGCCCATTGAACCTCAAAAAGATCATTGCTTATCTTGATGGGTGCTCTATTCAACATTCCCATCTACCTCTGTTAACCATTGATTCCCTTGTTAGACAAGAATCTATCTATGCCTTCCTTAAAATATTCACTGACCCTGTCTCTGCTGACCTATGGCGAGGGGGGTTCCAAAGACTCATGACTCTTTGAGAGAAATGGAAGTCTTCCTCACCTATCTCTAAGTAATAGTAAAGTCACCATAGTCCCATTGGACTATCGGGTTGCTCTCTCATTGAAGAGAGATGACCTGAGAGTCATCACATCTCAGACAAGAGGAGAAGTTCAGAGTCCTTCATGGTAAGCTTAGCTGGTGTGGGAATTGGACCCACTCTGTTGACATCAGAGACTGGCCAATAGAGCTAATCAATGCCACATCAAAGGTGAGACACTCCTTATTGTTAAACTGTGTTCCCTTTCCTCTCATTTTTCTAAACTCCAGTGGATACCGGCCTTATCCAAACTTTCCTTGTAAGATAGCAGGGAGAAAGTGAGGACTGCAAATGCTAGAGATCAGAGCCGAAAAGTGTGGTGCTGGAAAAGCATAGCAGGTCAGGCAGCATCCGAGGAGCAGGAGAATTGACGTTTCGGGCATAATGGACAGGTCAAGAGGACAGTGCCCAGTTGGAGGCTTGGGACTGGGATAATGTTGGGGGAGGGTAATCGAGGAAATTGTTGAAATCCACATTGATCCTGTGTGGTTGCAGGGTCCCAATGTCATCTAATGTATCCGTTGCACCCAATGTGGTCTCCTTTACATTGGGGAAACAGAATGCCTACTTGTGGATTGTTTCAGAGAACTTCAACCAACTCCACCGCACTGTGGCTGAACACTTCAACTCCTCCTCCCACTCCGTCAAGGACATGCAGGTCCTGGGCCTCTTCCATCGCTAAACCCTTACCACCCGACGCCTGGAGGAAGAATGCCTCATATTCCGCTTTGGGACCCTGCAACCACAGGGGTCAATGTGGATTTCAATAGCTTCCTCATTTCCCATCTCCCCACATTATTCCAGCCCCAAGCTTCCAACTCGGCACTGGCCTCCAGATCTGTCCATCACCTTTCCCAACTATCCGCTCCACCTTCCTCTCTATCACCTTCTCACCCACTTCCATCAACCTATTGCTTTCTCAGCTACCGTTCCCTCCAACATCACCCACTCCCATTTATCTCTCAGCCTCCTAGTCCACGAGCCTCATTCCTGATGAAGGGCTTATGCTGGAAATGTTGATTCTCCTGCTCCTCAGATGCTGCCTGGCCTGCTGTGCTTTTCCAGCACCACGCTCTCGAATTATAAGATAACAACCCCATCGCAAATAACAATCAAGTGAATTGTCTCTGAACTGTTTCTAAAGTATTTACATCCTTTCTTAAATAAGGAGACCAACGCTGTACACAATAGCCCAGATGTGACTGGAGCAACACACCACATGACTGGAGCAAAACATTCCTACTTTTATATTCCATTCCCCTTGCAATAGACAACAACATGCTAGAGTTTCAAATTCAGATTGAAAGAGTGAAGACTGAGTCATATACAAGAGTTTTAACATTATGCAAAGGCCATTATACAGGCCTGAGGAAGGAACTGGCCCAAGTACACTGGGCAGAGCTCTCAGGAGATGCAAAATTCCTCCCAATTAAAATATATTCCTGAGAGGAAGAGCAATTGTAAAAAGGTGAAAAATCATCCGTGGCTTAATGAAGATGTCAAGGTGAACATAAAGACAAAAACTAGGGCACATCATACTGCAAAAGGTAGTGGCACTCTGGAGGATTGGGAGAATTTCAAATGATAGCAAAGGGTGACTAAACACAAAATCAGAAGAGCTAAGATGAACTATGAAAGGAAACTAGCAGAAAGCATAACCACTGAAACCAAAAGCTTCTATATGAATGTACACAGGAAGTGAGTAGTGAAAGTAAATGCTGGCTTTTCAGAGGGTGAAAATGATGAAGTAATATTGGGAAACTTAGAAATGGGAAGGGAATAAACTAATACTTTGTCTCTATTTTCACAGCGGAAAATAATAATTTCTAGCTGAAAACTGCAGTTATTACAGAGGTACTTGATGAAATTACAATAACTAGGGAGAAGGTATTAAGTAAACTGATGGGATTAATAGAGTCATAGAGATGTAAAGCATGGAAATAGACCCTTCGGTCCAACTCATCCATGCCGACCAGAGATCCCAACCCAATCTAGTCCCACCTGCCAGCACTCGGCCCAGATCCCTCCAAACCCTTCCTATTCATATCCCCCTGCAGATGCCTTTTCAATGTTGCAATTGTCCAAGCCTCCACCACTTCCTCTGGTAGCTCATTCCATACACGTACCACTCCCTGAGTGAAAAGTTTGCCCCTTAGGACTCTTTTATATCTTTCCCCTCTCATCCTAAACTTATGCCCTCTAGTTCTGGACACCCTCACCCCAGGGAAAAGACTTTGTCTATTTATCCTATCCATGCCCCTTGTGATTTTATAAAACTCTGTAAGGTCCCCCTCAGCCTCCGATGCTCCAGGGAATTTTGCTTGTATTATTTAGACACAGTTTTTGTTTAAACAGTTAGCTTTAGAGGGATGGCAGTGAAGGCAGTGCAATGTAAGTTTCACAACATCTTTCCGATAGGAAGGAGACCAGAATTGCACGCAATATTCCAATATTCCAATAGTGGCCTAACCAATGTCCTGTACATTGGTTCCTGATGAAGGGCTTTTGCTCAAAATGTCAATTTTCCTGCTCTTCGGATGCTGCCTCACCTGCTGCGCTTTTCCAGCACCACTCTGATCTAAACTATGGTTTCCAGCCTCTGCAGTCCTCACTTTTGCCAATGTCCTGTACAGCCGCAACATGACCTCCCAACCCCTGTACTCAATACTCTGACCAATAAAGGAAAGCATACCAAATGCCTTCTTCACTATCCTATCTACCTACACTCCAAGGTCTCTTTGTTCAGCAATACTCCCTAGGACCTTACCATTAAGTGTATAAGTCCTGCTAAGATTTTCTTTCCTAAAATGCAGCACCTCACATTTTCTAAATTAAACTCCATCTGCTACTTCTCAGCCCATTGGCCCATCTGATCAAGATCCTGTTGTAATCTGAGGTAAATTTCTTCGCTGTCCACTACACCTCCAATTTTGGTGTCATCAGCAAACTTACTAACTATACCTCTTATGCTCACATCCAAATCATTTATATAAATGATGGAAACGTAGTGGACCCAATTACCAATCCTTGTGGCACTCCACTGGTCACAGGCCTCCAGTCTGAAAAACAACTCTCCATCACCACCCTCGGTCTTCTATCTTTCAGCCACTTCTATACCCAAATGGCGAGTTCTCCTTGTATTCCATGAGATCTAACCTTGCTAAGCAGTCTCCCATGGGGAACCTTGTCGAAAGCCTTACTGAAGTCCATGTAGATCACATCTACCACTTGTCCTCATCAATCCTCTTTGTTACTTCTTCAAAAAACTCAATCAAGTTTATGAGACATGATTTCCCACTCATAAAGCCATGTTGACTATCCCTAATCAGTCCTTGCCTTTCTAAATACATGTACACCCTGTCCCTCAGGATTCCCTCCAACAACTTGCCCACCACCGACATCAGGCTCACTGGTCTATAGTTTTCTCTGGCTTGTCCTTACTACCTTAGCCAACCTCCAGTCTTCCAGCACCTCACCTGTGACTATCGATGATACAAATATCTCAGTAAGAGGCCCCGCAATCACTTCCCTAGCTTCCCACAGAGTTCTAGTGTACACCTGATCAGGTCCTGGGAGTTTATCCAGCACTTCCTTCTCAGTATTATGGACGTTTTTCTAGATGTCACCATCTATTTTCCTACATTCTACATCTTCCATGCCCTTTTCCACAGTAAATACTGATGCAAAATACTCATTTAATATCTGCCCCATCTCCTGCGGCTCCACACAAAGGCCGCCTTGCTGATCTTTGAGGGGCCCTATTCTCTCCCTAGTTACCCTTTTGTCCTTAATGCATTTGTTAAAACCCTTTGAATTCTCCCTAACTCTATTTGCCAAAGCTATCTCATGTCCCCGTTTTGCCCTTCTGATTTCCCTCTTAAGTATACTTCTACTTCCTTTATACTCTTCTAAGGATTCACTCGATTTCTCCTGTCTATACCTGACATATGCTTCCTTCTTTTTCTTAACCAATCCCTCAACTTCTTTAGTCATCCAGCATTCCCTATACCTATTAGCCTTTCATTTCACCTGAATAGGAATATACTTTCTCTGGATTGTTGTTATCTCATTTCTGAAGACTTCCCATTTTCCAGCCGTCCCTTTACCTGCAAACATCTGTGCCCAACAGCTTTTGAAAGTTCTTGCCTAATACCATCAAAATTGGCCTTTCTCCAATTTAGAACTTCAACTTTTAGATCTGGTCTATCTTTTTCCATCACTATTTTAAAACTAAGATAATTATGGTTCGCTGGCCCAAATTGCTCCCCCACTGACACCTCAGTCACCTGCCCTGCCTTATTTTCCAAGAGTAGGTCAGGTTTTGCACCTTCTCTAGTAGATACATCCACATACTAAATCAGAAAATCGTCTTGTACACACTTAACAAATTCCTCTCCATCTAAACCCTTAACACTATGGCATAACCACCCTATTATTCTTACAGATAACTGAGATCTCCTTACAAATTTGTTTCTCAATTTCCCCGCAGCCTGATGGCCTGTGCCTGAGGGTAATAAAGGAAATGGCCTCAGAGATAATGGATGTATTAATTATGATTTTTCCAAACTTCCTTGGATTCTGGAAAGGTATGAGTGGATTTGAAACATGTTAAAGTGACACTCTTATTCAAAAAGGAGAGAGGCAAAATGTAGGAAGCTATTGATCAGTCAGTTTGAACTCAGTAGTGGAGATGTTGCTGGAGTCAGTCATGAAGGAGGATGTAACTGAACACTTGGAAAAACAAAGCTCAATTCATCAGAGTCAGCATGGTTTCTTGGGGTGGCATGGTGGCTCAGTGGTTAGCACTGCTGTCGCACAGTGCCAGGGACTTGTGTTTGATTCCAGCCTTGGGCAGCGGTCTGTGTGAAGTTTGCACATTCTCCTTATGTCTGCATGGGCTTCCTCCAGGTGCTCTGGTTTCCTCCCACAGTCCAAAGATGTGCAGGTTGTGTGGATTGACCAGACTAAACTGCCGGTAGTGTCCCGGGAGGGCCAGGCTACATGGATTAGCCATGGAAATTGCAGGTCTACAGGGATGGGGTGGATTTGATTGGGGTGCTCTTCGGAGGGTTGGTGTCGATTCAATGGGCTGAATGGTCTGCTTCCACACTATAGTGATTCTATTCTATTCAATGAAGGGCAAAATTGCTGGACTTCTTGAGATGTATCTAGCAAAATGAATACTGTGGATGTGGTACATCTCGACTTCCAAAAGGCATCTGACAAGGAGATGCATAAAAGTCTGATCCAGAAAGGTAGATCTCAGGGGGTTAAGGGCAGAATATTGACTTGGACAAGGGATTGACTGACTGACAGGAAGCATAGGATCGGGATAAATGGGTTCTTCTCTGGATGGTGAGCTGTAACTAGTGGGGTTCTGCAGGGTTTAGTTCTTGGACCTCAACTATTTACAAACTACATAACTGATCTGCAAACAGGGACCGAGTGTAACATTGCAAAGTTCATTGATGATGTTAAAATAGGTGGGAAAATAGGCAGTGATAAGAAGATAAAGGGTTTACGGATGGATTTTAATAATCTGGGAGAATGGACCAGAACCTGGAATTAATGTGGATAAATACGAGGTTATCCATTTTGGCCAGAAAAATAAAAGGATAAATTATTATTTAAATGGGAAGCAGAGGGATCTGGGTGCCCTTGTGCATAAATCACAGAAACTGAGTCTGCAGGTGCATCATAGACTAAGAATCTAATAGAACCCTGACATTTATTGCAAAAGGACTGGATTATAAAAGTAAAGTAGTGTTGTTACAATTATATAAGGCATTGGTGAGACCACACCTGGAGTATTGTGTCCAGTTTTCATCTCATTACTTGAGGAAGGATGTGGTGACATTGGAGAAAGTTCAGGGAGGGTCACCAGGTCAATCCCAGGAATGAAAGGGCTTTCATACCAGGAGCAGTTGAATAACTTGGGCTTGTATTCACTGGAGTTCAGAAGAATGAGAGGGGGATCTGATTGAGGGATATAAAATGCTAAAGGGAATTGAGAAGGTGGGTTCCCTCTTGTGGGACTGTCTTGAACAAGAGGTCATAGATATAGAGTGAGAGGAGGTCGGTTTAAAACTGAGATGAGGAGAAACTAGTGAAGAGGAGTGAAGAGGAGCAGAATCAATCAACGGATTCAAGAAAGAAATAGATATGTTTCTGATGAAAAGTGGGATAAAGGGCAATAAAGAGCAGGCGGGAGATTGGAGTCGAGACCAGGATAAGATCACCCATGATCGTGTTCAATTTTGGAGTGGGTTGAAAGGGCTGCATTGCTTACTCCCACTCCTATGTTCCTATGTTCCTAACATTCATGTGGGGTTTCTCAGACCCTTTAAACTGCATTAATCTGATTTTATCCCTCGCATGAGAAAAGCATAAAATGAACAATTTGTCTTCTTTCAGTACTTTTAACATTAGAAAATGTCCCAAGGTGTTTTTGCGGGAGTGTTCTCAAAATCAAATTTGGCATTGAGACACCAAGGGCAACATTAAGGCAGATGGCCATCAGCTTGATCAAAGGGTTTTTAAGGAAAGTCTTTAAAGGAGGAAGGAGTAGAGAAATGAAAAGGTTTCGGGAGGAGATTTCAGAGCTTAAGACCCAAGTAGCTGAGGTAACAGCCACCAATGCTAGAGTAATTAAATTGGAAGTTTCACAGAACCTATAATTGAGGGAATGCAAATATTTCAGAGGGTTGTAGGGCTGGAGGAAGATCAGAGATAGGATGGAACAAGGCTAAAGAGGGATTTCAACAAGAGAAAAATAACTTTTAAAGTTGAGTGTTGCTTAACCAGGAATCAAGAGGTGACGGACACTTGGTGCAGTTTTCGACAAAGGACAGACAAGGTGAAATAACTTTACCTTATTTTGGACAAGGTCAAGTTTGCAAAGCATTGAGCATGGAACATTAGTTAAGGGTGAATCGGAAGAGTCAAGTGTAGAGGAAACAAAAGCTTTGATTAAGGGATTCCCAGCAGATGAATTGAGGCAGTGGCAAAGTTCTGCTATTGTACAGAGGGTGAAAATAAGCAGCTCCAGTGATGGTATAGATGATGGAAGTTAATCTCTGGAGGACAAAGAGGAATTTAATAAAAATGCATCCAGTGTTTCTACTGGAACTGCGCTGGTTGGGTTATATGTTCCCTTTGAAAACTCAGAGTGCTTCAGAAAACTTATCACTTATGAAATTAACACATTTTTATTAACGTTTCAAATGGACATCAAACATAATTATTGCTGATAAATCAGATTGTGTCTGTATGAAGGAACTTCAAAGTTAATGGTAAATTTACTCCGTGTTCTCTATTTCTGAAGTTAGGGCAAAAACTAATGGATCCTCCGTGCCATTAAACATCTTCCTGTCTAACTGCAATCTGAAAAGGCAGTGCACCAGCTTTCTCCAAGCCAGTGGATGTTTTTCAAACCAAAGGCTGACCCTTGACCATGAACACCAGTTTAAATTCAATGGTTTGAGTGCATGGGACAGCTGCACTGTCAGAGTGGAATCTTTCAAATGACCCATTTAACCAAAACCCTTTCTTCACTATATATAAAACAAACCCTTCACTTCACTTCCAGGAAGTGCTAGAGAATTTTCTTCAGTTTATTGCCCAATATTTATCACTGAACTAACATCATAGATATCACTTTCTCCAATGTTGCCACCTGTTTCACACTGATCTATGTGTTTTGCCTCCTTTCTCCTCCCCTGAGGATTCCGTTCCACCACATTTGACATCATCCTTGACAACGACTCTGCCATTTCCCACACATCTGCTCAAACCCCTCCCTCTGCTTCCCAGAACCGTGATAGGGATTCTCTCGTGCTCCAAACCCCATCCCACCCCCACCTGACTACACGCACAATGCATCACACCCTATCCTTTCAAAAATGTCCAACATGATGCCTCCACTAAACACATCTTTCGCTCCTCATTAAGCTTTCTGAAGAACCTGTGACACATTGGTGCAATTCTCAATCATCTCAAAATTCCCCACAATGTCCTGCCCCCTCACCACCTTCCTGCCCATCATTCAATGATCTAAACACTCTTTCCAGGTGAAAGAATGATATATGTATACTTCTTTCAACTCAGTACACTATATTTGTTGCTTGTGATGCAATCCTCTCGACCTCACAGAGACCAAATACAGATTGGTGAACACCTCTATTCAGTGTGCAAGCTTCTATCTGATCACTCATCATTTTAATTCTCTGCCTCACTCCCATACTGACCCTCCAGCCCTTGTGCTTCCATGCTGTTCCACAAAAAATCTCTTTAATTTCAAAGAAAAGCACCACATCTTTCAAATGGACACTTTCTTAACTCAGCAATTTTAGATCATAATTCTTCATTTTTTTTGATCAGCCGTTACTAGTGATCAATCTGCCTTTGTACGTCCTGTCGACATCCTTTTGTTTCTTTACAGTTTCCTCAGCACCTCCCCTTGTACCCTGCACGATCATTCATTTATCATTTAATCTTTGCAGCCTTCCACCTCCTGTTTTTCTTCCCATGCCATACCCACACATTCCCTGCCCCTATACTGTCCCTGGTTGAAACATGTTGCCTCTCTTAACTCATTAAGTTTTGATGAGAGGTCATCGATCTGAAACACTATTAACTCTGTTTCTCTCTCCACACAGATGCTTCCGCACCCACTAAGTACTTCTAGAATTTTGGTTTTGACTTTACAAGGTTGTGTTGTCATGGGAGATCTTACTGTGTGAAAATGTAAGTTGTTCACTTATTTACTGAGTCATGCAAAGATGCAGTGTGTCCTATCTACAAGTTGCAATGCAGCAACTCACCAATCGTACTTTGACACTGTTTCCAAACTCATGGCCACTCTAATCTAGACAACGAGGGCAGCAGATACATGGGGACATCACCCTCTGCAAGTATTCCTCCAAGATCCTCACCATCCTGACTTGGAAATATGTCACCATCCCTTCACTGTCGCTGGGTCAAAATCCTGGAGTTCCCTCCCTAAGGGCATTGCGGGTCTACCTACCACACATGGACAGCAGAGGTTCAAGAGGGTAGCTCACTCCAACCCCTCAAGGGCAACTAGGGATGGGCTATAAATGCTGGACCAATCATTCTGTTCATATTTTCATATAAATTTAACTAAAGACCTATTTAGAAGATAAAAACAAGAATTGCTGGAAAAGCTCAGCAGGTCTGGCAGCACCTGTGAAGAGAAATCAGAGTTAATGTTTCGGGTCAAGTGGCCCTTCCTCAAGGGTCTGAATTTTGAGTGACCTGCTGAGATTTTCCAGCAATTTCTGTTTTTGTTGTGAATGAACTTACTCTTCTGCTCTTAGCTTCCCTTTACCACTGACCCTAAAGCTGCTGAAATAAACTGTTCATAAAGAAATTGCATTTCTCCACCACCTTTTAGATCCTCACAATGTTCCAAATGCTTCAAGGCAAATTATCTTTTTAAAAGTGTAAAATGGAAATGATTTAAGTCAGCAGTTAATTCGCTTTAGGTGTTGTGGCCTGAGGAATAAATGTTGATATTGGACTGCAAACCACCTTCTTCAAGTAATGAGCAGTGCAGTCTCAATTTTCTGGTCACATGTGTAAGGGAACACCTCTGACAGTGTAGCACTGCTCCAGGACTGCACTAACGTGTCAGCCTAGATCCTGTTTATAGAGCTCTGGAGCAGAGGTTGAACCCCTGACCTTGTGACTCTGGGGGCGAGGAAATTAACAGCTGAGACAAGTCTGCACTTGCTAAAAGAGATGTGGTTGGACAGATTCAATCCAGTTCCCACTGAATGTGAGTCATCAGCTCGAAGATTTGTGCTGTTACTCAGGCTAAATTGGCATTGAGCTGTCAGTCTCACTCAAGAGAGGGCATGTAGACTGCTGGTGAAAGCAGTGACAAGTGCTGATCCTGTGAACTAAATACAGAGAATGAGAAGGACTCTGCTCCACTGCCCTGGGACCCTGTGAGGAGGTACATTATCAATTTTAGGTCGAATTTTTTACAACACTGGAGATTCAGAAAGGGAGCTCATCAGCCTCCCATGCATAATCAATCGGATTGTCTTTTCAGTTTCAATGGTGGGTGAAACTGACCAGGTTACAGACCTCATTCCCGATGAAGGGCTTAAGCCCAAAATGTCAATTCTCCTGCTCCTCAGATGCTGCCTGACCGCCTGTGCTTTTCCAGTGTCACACTTTTCGACTCTGATCTCTAGCATCTGCAGTCTTCACTTTCTGTACAGATGGATGATCTGCCTGTTAAGTACTGTAGTGATTGGAACCAGGTCAATCCTGTTGACTATGAGATCCTTGATTAGGGTTGTTAATCAGGGAACCCTGGCTGACTGATATAACCAGGGGATTTAGAATCTCCTCAGTTCAGGGTACTGACTCCGAGCTGGCTGGTCACAGCCAGTGTACTGTGTGCAAGTAAACAAAGGGTGACTTGATGAAGAGACACGGGTCTCCGTGCAGTTATTTCATCTAACCACCTGAAGGTAAAATTGCATTTGGTGAACTTGTCGCTTCTCTGTCTCACTAGCTGAGGCATTAAATCAAGACTTTATCTGGCTGTTCAGATAGCTACAAGTGATCCGATGACTAAAGCTCAAAGAAGGATAAGGAAGATCTCCCTCATGTGAAAATTAGTTACGAGCAGCAATGATTTAACTTTGAAACTTATTATTTGATAGTAAGCTACTTTGGAATATGCTGAAGATGAAAAAGGTGCAAGTACATAGAGTCACCTCATCATCATAGTGTATAAGGAGGCCATTTAACTCATTAACTCAGCAATTAGGACAATCTAATTTCCCCATTGCCCTACAAGCTCAATCCCTTTAAATCATTCCTGAAATTATTCATCCTTCTGCTCTGTACCAGTCTCATAGACATTGAGATTCAGGTCATTACTACTCAATACAAAAAAAAATCTTTCTCACAATTAATATAATTTCAAGTTCATTCATTCCCACACATCATTGAATTGCATTTTGGACTCATTGTGCCAAGACTGGCTTTAAATTGATACATTTAGAGGCCTCAACAGTATGCCTGCTCATCGTCCTCCAACAGACTCCAAGGATCTCAGAAAGACATGACATTTATGTGCACACACACACATACATGATTGAGGGTGATTTAGGGGTTTGGATCAGAAATTGGCTAGCTGTAAGAAGGTGGTGGTTGAAGGAAAGTGTTCATCCCAGAGTTCAGTTACTTGTGGTGTACTGCAAAGATCTGTTTTGGGGCCACTGTTGATTGTCATTTTATAAATGACTTGGATTAGGTCATAGAAGGGTTAGTCAATTTGCTAATGATACTATGGTCAGTGGAGTTGTGGATAGTGCTGAAGGATGTTGCAGGTTACAGAGGAACATAGATAAGCTGCAGAGCTGGGTTGAGAGGTTGCAAATGGAGTTTAATGTGGAAAAGTGTGAGGTGATTCACTTTGGAAGGAGTAACAGAAATAAAAAGTACTGGTTAATGGTAAGATTCTTGGTAGTGTAGATGAGCAGAGATCTTGGTGTCCATGTACATAGATACCTGAAAGTTGCCACCCAGGTGATAGGGTTGTTAAGAAGGCATATAGCGTATTAGCTTTTATTGGTAGAAGGATTGAGTTTTGGGGCCATGAGATCATGCTGTGGCTGTACAACACTCTGGTGCGGCCGCACTTGCGGTATTGCGTAAAGTTATGGTCACACACACACATACACACAAACATACCCACGGACACACCCACACACACCGACAAAGACATACACACATACACATACACACAGACACAAATACGGACACACCCACACACACCGACAAAGACACACACAGACACACACACACAGGCAGACAGACACAAACCTAGATACACTCAGACTGACAGACAGACACTCACATATATATGCAGCTGTAGCCAGTGGATTGGGAGAACATGCTTGATTTCGAGGCTCTGTGAATTACTGTATGAAAAGCAGCCTCTGAGACTGCGGCTTTGAGTTGATCAAAGGGACAGACAGAGGTCTGATTAATTCTGGCCATTCTCTCTACTGATGCAAAAAATGCCTCTCAACTTAAAGTTTTTGTTATAAAGTGAGACTCAAATTACAATTCTCAAAAGTTGAGAACGATTTGTTTTATTCATTAAAGTTTTTATTTGGAAGATTCAGAATGTATAGATTTGACAATAGTGCAATAGATGCGAATGTTAGGCCTGTGTAATTTTAAGCAGTTGTTTTTCAGTAGACAGAATCTGTAGCACAGAGACGTTTAGACTAATGTGTTGGGATAAGAGCACATAGGCCCAACTTGTTCTTGAATGTCCTTCCTAGTTGTACCTCACAGGTCTGGTTTTAAACCACCTGACTTCAGCACAAGTAGGTGCGACTGTACCCTGCCCAAACAGACCCTTTCCCCATCCTCACTCAGTTCGACCATAAACCATAAGACATAGGAGCAGAACCAGGCCATTCAGCCCATCGAGTCTGTTCTGCCATTCAGTGAGATCATGGCTGATCTGATAATCCTCAACTCCACTTTCTAGTCTTTTCCCCATGATAACCCTTGATTCCCTCACTATTAAAATTCTACCATAGCCTTGAATATAGTTAATGACCCAGCCTCAGTAAAGAATTCTACAGATTCCCTCCCCTGTGAAAGAAGAAACTCTTTCTCAACTCTGTCTTAAGTGAGTGACTCCTTATTCTGAGATTATACCCTCTGCTCCCAAACTCTCCCACAGCGAAAACAGCCTTTTCACAATTACCCTGTGAAGTCTTGTATGTGTCATCCTGAAACCAGTATATAATGTCAAATTGACAGCATTCAGAGTGGGAGTGCCCAATAACAGCAGACACTGTTGGAGACAGAAGGGGATGATACCTGTCATTTAGATAATTTCAGAGGGAGAGGTTAGCTGTCTCTGAAGTCGGAAGCAGGTGAGATTTCCTGGTGGGACCCAGCTAGACCTCCCGACATCCATTTATGTTACCATCAGAAACTATCCTCACAAATCCTAATGTTAATTTGAAGTAATGCTCTAGAATAACCTCTTAACAATGCTTAATATTCTCCAAAATACAATAAAATCCACTGTCCAGGCTGATAAGTACAAATGCTCTTATTATTCCCAATAACAGCCCGGGTGCTATAGAACAAATCCAACACGTTTCTGCATAATCCTTTTGTGTTTTGTTGACTAAAACTGCACAAAGTACTCAAGACGCTTTCTGATAAAAGTACAATTCAACTTGTGCCTGACTTCTTCTGACTTGGAGTGCACAGTTTATCAGGAAATCAACTCAGATTTCCTCCTAGCTTTACATTATTTAAGAATTGTACCCATTTTCATTGAGCTTCTGAATCTATGACAGGAGTAATGTTTGTTGCAAACTGAGACGCCTTACAACATTGAACTTCAGCCAGTATTGAAATGTGGGAACAGTAGGAGGCCATTCAGATTGTTCTACAGTTCAATCAGTGTTGGTCTCCTTGTACCTTATCCCCTTGGTTAAGCTGGAAGAACATGACAGTGCGTGAACAATGTGAGCTGTAGTTCCTTTTTCTGCAGTGTCACTGGCTGGGCCAGCATTTATCCCCCATCTCAGGGAGCAGTTAGGAGTCAACCCCATTGCTGTGGGTCTGGAGTCACGTGTAGTCCAGATCAGGTAAGGATGGCAGTTTTCGTCTGTAATGAGGTCAGCCAGGTGGACCTCATGGAATATGAGCTCCCTGATTGAGGCTGTTAATCTGGCTCAATCAGGGTGCACTGGCTGACAGATAAAAACAGGAGTGTAAGGGGTTCTGCTCAGTCCAGGAGCCAGCTCTGTGCTAGCTCGGTCAGTAATATTTACTATCCACATGTGAATAAGGGGGTGACATGGTGACAGGATACTAACCTTCGTGGAGTTATTTCACCGTCCCTAAAGGAAGTCAGTGAATCAAATGGGATCTTCCAACAATCAACAATGATTTCATGGTCATCATTAGATTCTAAATTCCAGAGTTCCTAATAAATACATTGAACTCTAATTCCACCATCTGCCAGGTTGGAATTCAAAGCCAGGTCCCAGAACATTACACGGGTCTTCATTTTAAACAGTCCAGTGATCATACCACTGGGCCATCACCTCCCATAGCTCTTATACCTCTGACTCAGAAGGTTAGGGTTTCAAGTCCTACTCTGGAAATCTCAGTGTGTGTCCCAGCTGATACTTCCTGGGTACTGAGGGAGTGCTGCACTGATCGGAGATCCAGACTTTGGAAAGCAATACTCAACCAAATCTTTGTCTACTCACCTTGGCTTCACAACTTGAAGCTCACCACAAAAGCCAAAATGCTGGAAATGAAAATAGAAACATGCTGGACATATTCAGCAGTTCATTTAGCGACTGTGAGAGTGTGAGAGGGAGAGAGAGTGTATGTGAGAGAGAGAGTGTGTGTGAGAGAGAGAGAGTGAGAGAGAGAGAGTGAGAGAGAGAGAGTGAGAGAGAGAGTGTGAGAGAGAGTGAGAGTGAGAGTAAGAGTGAGAGTTAGAATTAGAGTTAGAGTTAGAGTGAGAGTGAGAGGTAGCACTCTCAGCTACCTTCCCCCCACCCCCCCACCCACATTTATCTCTCCACCCCTGAAGCTTCCAGCTCATTCCTGATGAAGAGCTTTTGCCCGAAACGTTGATTTTCCTGCTCCTCGGATGCTGCTTGACTTGCTGTGTTTTCCAGCCCCACTCTACTCTTGACTCTGATCTCCAGCATCTGCAGTACCCACTTTCACCAAGTTACCAGCAGTGCCAAGCATTCTTTGGCTAACCCAATTTGCCACTGAGATTTTGAACTCTGCCTCCAGGAGGGTATTTGTACCCGCTGTGGTGATGCTTATGTCAGCTCCAGTAATGTAAGAACCAGTTGTGGGTAACATGATATTAAAGGATTCAATAGTTGGTTATTGCAACTTCTGATATAAAAAACATACAGACATAGACATGATGTGGAGGGGCTGTTGTTCGACTGGTGGACAAAGTTAAAAATCACACAACACCAGGTTATAGTCCAATCGGTTTATTTGGAAACACTAGCTTTCGGAGCGCCGCTCCATGAAGGAGCAGCTAGTGCCTTCAAATAAATCTGTTGGACTATAATCTGGTGTTGTGTGAGTCACAGATATGTCTGTGTCTGGGTTAACACTCAGCTATTTGATTACATACAGTAGCACACTTCCATCAGGATGCTTTACTTCATGTAACTTCAGTTGAGATGGAGTCTAAGACCTTTATACCCTCAGGTCACATCTATGATGTAGCATTGATATCATAAGCATGTCTCATAAAGGTAGTTATAGAGTCACAGCATCATGGAGATGTACAGCATGGAAACAGACCCTTCGGTCCAAACCATCCATGCTGACTAGATATCCCAACCCAATCTAGTCCTACCTGCCAGCACCTGGCCATATCCCTCCAAACCCTTCCTATTCATATACCCATCCAAATGCCTCTTAAATGTTGCAATTGTATCAGCATCCACCACTTCCTCTGGCAGCTCATTCCATACACGTACCACCCTGTGTGTGAAAAATTGCCTCGTAGATCTCTTTTGTATCTTTCCCCTCTTGCCCTAAACCTATGCCCTCTAGTTCTGGACTCCCCGACCCCAGGGAAAAGACTTTGCCTATTTACCCTATCCATGCCCCTCATAATTTTGTAAACCTCTATAAGGTCGCCCCTCAGCATCGGAAACTCAGGGAAAACAGCCCCAGCCTGTTCAGCCTCTCCCTATAGCTCAAATCCTCCAACCCCTTAAAAATCTTTTCTGAACCCTTTCAAGTTTCACAACATCTTGCCGATAGGAAGGAGAACAGAATTGCACGCAATATTCCAACAGTGGCCTAACCAATGTCCTGTACAGCCGCATCATGACCTCCCAACTCCTGTACTCAATACTCTGACCAATAAAGGAAAGCATACCAAACGCCTTCTGCACTATCCTATCTAATTGCGACTCCACTTTCAAGGAGCTATGAACCTGCACTCCAAGGTTTCTTTGTTCAGCAACACTCCCCAGGACCTTACCATTAAGTGTATAAGTCCTGCTAAGATTTGCTTTCCCAAAATGCAGCATCTCACGTTTATCGGAATTAAACTCCATCTGCCACTTCTCAGCCCATTGGCCCATCTGGTCAAGATCCTATTGTAATCTGGTTGTAATCTGAGGTAACCCTCTTCGCTGTCCACTACACCTCCAATTTTGGTGTCATCTGCAAACTTACTAACTGTACCTCTTATGTTTGCATCCAAATCATTTATGCAAATGACAAAAAGTAGAGAACCCAACACCGATCCTTGTGGCACTCCACTGGTCACAGGCCTCCAGTCTGAAAAACAACCCTCCACCACCGCCCTCTGTCTTCTACCTTTGAGCCAGTTCTGTATCCAAATGGCTCGTACTCCCTGTATTCCATGAGATCTAACCTTGCTCATCAGTCTCCCCTGGGGGACCTTGTCGAATGCCTTACTGAAGTCCATATAGATCACATCTACCACTCTGCCCTCATCAATCCTTTGTTACTTCTTCAAAAAACTCAATCGAGTTTGTGATATATGATTTCCCACGCACAAAGCCATGTTGACTATCCCAAAACAGTCCTTGCCTTTCCAAATACATGTACATCCTTTCCCTCAGGATTCCCTCCAACAACTTGCCCACCACCTCTGGTACTAACTGTGAAATAGGCTCTTTAGGGAGTGCAGCAGAGGCTTATCAGGCTGATCCCCGGGATGGCAGGACTCATGTATGGGGCGAGATTGATTCAGTTAGGATGGTTTTCACTTGAGTTCAGATGGGGCGGGGCGAGGGGGCGGGAGTGGGGGGTGGTTCTGATGGTGTCTCATAGAGACTTACAAAATACTAACAGGACTAGTCAGTGTAGATGCAGGGGAGAATGTTCCCAATGGTGGATGCAGAACCAGGAGTCACAGTGTATGGATTCGGGATGGACCATTTACAATGGAGGAAAGGAGACATTTCTTCACCCAAAGAGTGGTGAACCTGTGGAATCCATTACCATAAGAAGTAGTTGATGCCAAAACATTGAATGTATTCAAGAGGTGGCTAGATATAGCACTTGAGGCGAATGGGATCAAAAGTTATGGGGAGAAAGCAGGATTAGGCTAATGAGTTAGACAATCAGCCATGATTGTAGTGAATGGTGGAGCAGGCTTGAGGGGCTGAATGACCTCCTCCTGCTCCTATCTTCTATGTTTCTATGTTTCTGTAAAATACAATTACATTAGACATGGTGGGCAGAAGGGCCTGCTCCTGTTCTGTGTCCCATAACCAATGTGAAGTTGTCCGGTAAGTTGGGGGAAGGGAAAAGAGACTTATAACTAAACCTGTTAACTTTCATAATGCATTGAAGCCAAGGCATTGAAAGTGTTTCAGCTGGACACAGGCTTTAAGGTGTGGACTTATTAACCTACCACACCAAATTAAGTACTTGGTTAATAACCAAATGTAGACAAGTCGGATCAGCCATAACTCTCTTACCAATGACTCAGAATGTGGTATACTCAAGCTCCATTCTAGAAATGCCAACCTATGATCTAGTTGACACTTGCACTACTGAGGAGAAAGTGAGGTCTGCAGATGCTGGAGATCAAAGTTGAAACTTTATTGCTGGAACAGCACAGCAGGTCAGGCAGCATCCAGGGAACAGGAGATTCGACGTTTCGGGCACAGGCCCTTCTTCAGGAATTCCTGAAGAAGGGCTTGTGCCCGAAACGTCGAATCTCCTGTTCCCTGGATGCTGCCTGACCTGCTGTGCTGTTCCAGCAATAAAGTTTCAACTTGCACTACTGAGGGCATGCTGCAGTGTCAGATGCGCAGTCTCCGGGATGAAATAATTATCCAAAACATTGCCCCAATCACCTTTACTCTATTTTGACGATGTTGACCTGTTACAAATGCCAGTTATTTATCCAAGAACTGCCCTCTCAGGTGGATGTCAAAAATCCCATGACACCAGGTTGAAGGAAAACAGGTGGACATTCTCCCCATTGTAATATAGAATATTCATCCCTCAACCAACCCAAGCAGATAGTCTGACAGTACTCACTTTGATGTTTTTTGAACCTTGTTCTGTAAAATTGGCTGCTTTTTTAAAATATATTGCAAGAGTGATCATAATCGAAATGTGCTTCATTGGCTGCAAAGTGCTTTGGAGTACTCAGAGGTCATGAAAGTTACTACATAAATTTAAATTCTTTCTATTTCATTCAGTCACTACTCCTGTTACTACCATTATCTCTTAGTATATAGTTTTGAAATATTGACTCCAGTCCCATGGGGCTACAAACAGCAGAGTGTTTCATTGCTGCTGACATGATGAAGTGGGTGATTGCTCAGGTTTTCATGACACCAAATAATGGGCTGTTTATCAACGACTTCAATACTGAGAAGGTCTGGGCCTATTGGTCCCAGGGAACTCATCTATCCAATTCTAGGCGAGATGAACAATTGTACCCTGTAGCGAAGAGAACAGGACCATAAAGCACAAATGAAAAAACCATTCCCATCACAGCAATAACATTTCATTGGGGTAGCCAATAGAGAGAAAATAGTGAACTTTATTCCTTGTTCTGGACAGTGGTTGATGTTCATTTTTATGTGAATGGATGTGTCAACACTGAGGTCACAGAGAGTTGGAAGATGGTTTGGGATTTCTAACTTTTACAATAAGACAATGTTGTCAAAAGGTTGGGAGATTTGGTTTGATTGATGAGTTCTATGTTGTGCTCAAAATACATCTTTAATGAACACTCGCTTTCCCCCTTGGCCTCTTTAAAGGAGAGCATTTTCCAGCAGCAATATGACACACGTATTTCCCATACATTGCTTCGCCAGTGTCAATACTACTGAAGCAACACCAATTAGTGCCACCTTTGAGGCCACTTTAGCACTGCAGATTGGAGCCTCTGGGAGCTGTAGACAAGATGGCCTGTACTGTGCACTGAGGTCCTGTCACAGCTGTCTATAACAGAAAGAAATATCCCTTGTGTCTGAGACACATGTTAATTCAATTCTGTGAAGACAAAAGAAGAAACTAATGACGAGGTGTAAAAAATGAAAACAGAAAATGCTAGAAATGCTCTGCAGATCTGGCAGCAGCTGTGGAAATTGGAACAGAATTTGCACTGCAGGTCAGCTTGCTCTTTGTATTTGAGACTCCTCGCACCAACAGTATTTTGCATTTTGATGAGATCTAGCATTGTTTGGTAAACGTTGCACACTTGCTCTCGGATAGATATACTTCCCTTCTGTGTTCAGTGTAGCAATGGATTCACTTTTAACAATGGTCTGTCAAATTATTGACCAAAGAACCATCAAAGGATTGGTTTGATCTGAACAGCAGGAAAGGGGCTGGACAAAACATTGCCCCAATCACCTTTACTCTATTTTGACGATGTTGACCTGTTACAAATGCCAGTTATTACCTTGTACTTCATTTAATTAACCAGTCTTCACCAAAGGCTGATTATTCAGTGAGCGTGGATAGAGGATGGCTGGGGGTCACTATTGTAGTGAAGGCAAATTCAGCAGTTGATTAGCAGACAGTCAGTTCCCAGCAGAGCTCAATGAGGTAATTGAGCTGCTTGCTTCATTAGGGGGATACTGATTCAGGGAAACCATTGATACTCTTGTTTTTCTAGATATGTGTACACCCAACCCAACAAGAAATCAGAGATCTGGTGAAGCTTTCTCTCCCAAACAGTGGTATGCTTTCCTTTACTGGTCAGAGTATTGAGTACAGGAGTTGGGAGGTCATGTTGCGGCTGTACAGGACATTGGTTAGGCACCGTTGGAATATTGCATACAATTCTGGTCTCTCTCCTATTGGAAAGATGTTGTGAAATGTGAAAGGATTCAGAAAAGATTTACAAGGATGTTGCCAGGGTTGGAG
>NC_057735.1:5055332-5068763 GCF_004010195.1 Chiloscyllium plagiosum
AACATTTAAAAGGCATCTGGATGGGTATATGAATAGGAAGGGTTTAGAGGGATATGGGCCAAGTCACAGAGTCACAATCACAGAATCATACAGTTTTGGCAATTGGGACTAGATTTGGTTTGGATATCTGGTTGGCATGGACAAATTGGACTGAAGGATCTGCTGTATACCTCTATGACTCAGTTTCACGCTTCCTCAGTATTACACTCACCTGCCAGTCTGGGTTAGATGCTTAATTCCTATAGTCAATGCCTGTCCAATAGATGGGTGAGCTTCACTGAACCAACACATAAAGCATGTTAAAATCGTCTACAGAATTGATGCTGGTGTTTCTCATACTGGTATTGTCCATGAGACTTTGTATCTTGCGATTCTGTCTTCATAAGTACATGACAAAAAGCTGAAGCAGCATTGCTTTTTTCAAGTTCCGTGCCATCAAGTGACTGTTTACTGTGTAATAATGCAAGCTGGGCAGAGGAACACATCAGCATTCTAAGGACACTGTTAGAATAATGTTATATGCAGCATGAGCCCAAAGTTGCATCATTAGTACATCCCTGGTCGATAATTTGTATCATTCCCTATTTCAGGACTCAACTATAAAATTGACTGACTTTAACATGCGAGCAAAATCAGAGCCATTATTTCTTGTGATGTTTGTCCCATCACTAATCCCTCTTGCTTTGCACCATCATCTCTGTTTATTCTTTCAATGGTCAAGTGGTTTGCTAAGGCCATTCCAAAGGTCAGGTATGAGTCGGACACATAGCTGAGGATCTGGAGTCACAGATCATGATTTCTGTTTGATCGCAATCGCAGGGTCAAAATCCTACATCAAATCGACTGCAGTGGTTCAAGAAGGCAGCTTGCAATCTCTTTCCCAAAGACAACTAGGGACAGGTGATAAATGGTGGCCCAGCCAGCAATGCCCCCATCCAATGAATGATATTTTTTGAAATGTCAGACTGGATTAAGGCTGGCAGATTTTCTTTCCAAATGGATTTTTATAACAGACAATGGTAGTTTTCTGCTTATGTGATTGTAAGTGTCTCTCAATTCCAGATTTGATTAATGCAACTCCACAAGTAGCAGTCCTGGTGGGAATTGAACGCATAACATTATCATAGAATCACATAGAAAGAAGCCATTCAGCCCATCAAGTCACCACCAACCCCCCGAAGAGCAACCCAACAGAACCACCCCGTTATCATATTTCTCAGGTTAGCTTACCTAGCCTGCACATTCCTGGACGTTATTGGCAAATTAGCCTGGCTATTCCACCCTAACCTGAACATCTTTAGACTGTGGGATGAAACCAGAGAACCCTATGGAAACTCATGTAGACACGGAGAGAATGTGCAAACTCCACACAGGCTGTCACTTTAGGCTGGAATCGAACCCAGGTCCCTGATGCTGTGAGGCAGCAGTGCCAACCACTGAGCCACCGTGGGCTCCTAGCTTACTTATCCAGTCCACCTTCCCAATATTTAACATTGCATCTCCCTTGTCTTCCAGCCCATCACAGACATTTCCTTTGGTGTCTTTCCTTGGCTGTACATTTAGACTCATAGTGTCATAGAGTCTTATAGACGGAGACAGTTCCTTTGGCTCAAACTGGTCCATGAAGAGCAAAATGTCCATCCATGCTAACCCCATTTCCCTGCACTTGGTCCATATCCTTCTAATCCTTTCCTAACTATGTATTTGTCCAAATGCCTTTTGAATGTTGTTAATGTACTTGCCTCAACCGCTTCCGCTGGCAGCTCATTCCATATTTGTTAAAAAGCTGCTCATTACATTACGAGAATTCTGCAGTAACATGCCTTGGGCTATTGTAGCAGTGTCTATGGATGGGCTTTTCCCTTGGTCTCAATCCTGACTAGTTGTTGTTTTGAGGGAAGCTCTTTAAATTCTCCAAGCCATTGAGATCTACACCACCCCCTTCAAAACCGCGCTGAAACATCAGAGGGTAAGGTTCGGTTAGACAGATTGCAGGCGTTTCTTCTCTACTCAGAGTTTTAGATATTTCTAATCAACTTCTTCAGATATTCCATAATACTCCTCTGAAACATGTGAGACTTGAACCATGGCTAAGAGGTAGTTTCATAGTAATAGAAGCAGCAGTAGGCCATATGACCTGTTGAGCCTATCCTGCCGTTCATTAAGATCATAGCTGATCTATCCATCATCTCAGCCCCTCCTCCCTGCATTATCCCCATAACCCTTCATTCCCCTACCATTGCAAAAGCCCATCCAACTGGCTCGTGAATATATTTAATGAAGCTTCCTTGGGCAGAGAATTCCATAGATTCACTACTCTCTGGGAAATGCAGTTCCTTCTCATCTGTCCTAAATCTACTCCCCTTAAACTTGAGGCCATGTCTCCTAGTCCTCATCTCGCGGAAATGACTTGCCTGCCTCTACCTTATCTATCCCTTTCATAATTTTATATATTTCCATAAGGTCCCCTCTCATTTTTCTAAATTCTAGCAAGTACAGTCCCAGGCAGCTCAACCTCTCCTCACAGGAAAACCCCCTCACCTCAGAATCAACCTGGTGACCCTCCTTTGCACCACCACCAAAGCCAGTATATTCTTCCACAAGTAAGGAGACCAGAACTGAGCACAATACTCCAGGTGCGGCCTCACCAACACCTTGTACAATCGCAGCAGAACCTCCTTGCTCTTAAATTCAATCCCTCTCGCAATGAAAGCCAATATTCCACTTGCCTTCCTGATTACTTGTTGCACCTGAAAATCAACATTTAGCAATTCATGTATGAGCACTCCCTCTGCACAACGCCACGCTGAAATCTTTCATCATTTAAATAATACTCTGATGTACTATTTTTACTTTCAAAGTGGATAACCTCACATTTACCAACATTGTGCTCCATCTGTCAGACCCTTTCCCACTCACTAACCTAACGAAATCTCTGTGCAAACCCTCCACATCTTCTGCACAATTCGTCTTTCCACTCAGTGTTGTGTCATCAGCAAACTTGGTCTCCTCATCCAAATTATTTGTGTACATCATAAACACTTGTGGGCCCAACAGTGATCACTGCGGCACTCCACTCACCACTGATCTCCAACCAGAGAAACACCCATTTATCTCAACTCTCTGCTTTCTATTGGTTAACCAGTCCTCTATCCATGCTGGTACATTCCCCACAACTCCATGCTTTCTTATTTTATGGATGAGTCTTTAATGTGGCACCTTATCAAATGCCTTCTGGAAATCCAAGTATACAACATCCACCTGTTCCCCTCCATCCACAGCACTTGTTACATCCTCAAAGAACTCCAGTAAGTTTGTCAAACAGGATCTTCCCTTCCTGAAACCAGGCTGCATCTGCTTGATGGAACCCTTTCCATCCTTATGTCTCACTATTTCTTCTTTAATGATAGCCTTCAGCATTTTCCTGACTATAGATGTTAAGCTAACTGGCCTATGGTTACCTGCCTTTTGCCTACACCCTTTTTTAAACAGCAGCATGACATTTGCTGTCTTCCAGTTTGCTGGGATCTGCCCGGAGTCCAGTGAATTTTGATAAATTTCCACTAACACATCTATTATATCTTCCGCCATTTCTTTCAGCACCCTGGCATGCATTCCATCAAGACCCAGGGACTTAACTTCCTTTAGACCCTCAAATTTGCTCAACACTACCTGTTAGTGATAATAATTGAATTGAGGTCCTCACCTCCTATCTTATCCTTAACATCATTCTTTGGCATGTTAGACACATCTTCCACTGTGAAGACTGACATAAAATAGTTATTCAAGGCCTTGGTTGTTTCATCATACCCAAAATTAATTCCCCTTTCTCATCCTGCAAGGGACCTACATCCACCTTAGCCATCCTTTTCTGTTTTATATATTTATAAAAACCTTTCCCACCTGTTTTTATATTCTGTGCTAGTTTGCATTCATAATCTATCTTCCCTTTCTTTATTGCTTGTATTGTTTTTTTGTTGCTTTTTAAAGTTGGGACTATCTTGCAACATGAGATCCAGTAATCAGAGTTTTGTTCTAATTATGCAAATCACAACACTCCAACAACTCACTTGTTCCACATTGATAAGTGGTAGTATTCCTAATTCTGACCCAGGAGACCTGGGTACATGACCCATCTGCTCTGGAATTGTGTAATAATATCTCTGAGCAGGTTGATTCATAAATATCTAGATCCATGCAGCTGTCAACTAATTGTCCCTTCATTAACTTACAACCATCACCTCTTCCCTATCTCCATTTGATCTCAGGCATTCCTGTCAGACATTACTAAATGATAGCCTGCTACTGCCAAGTGTCTTTCATATCGAGCTTGGTTTTAGCTTACAGCAAGGCTCTGTCAGTCTCAGTTGTGCTGTAGAGTCTTCATTTACAATTGCTGAGTCATGTTTGTCTTCAGCTTCTCTTTAAATCTCTGTCATATGTCTTCTCCATTTTGTAGACAGCAGGGTAGCTTCACCCTGTCCATCATTTTAAATATCCTATTCCTTACCCATTGTACTTCACTCATCTCCATCATTTTTCAATGTAAGATATTCTGATCTGAAACATGAACTCTGTTCCTCTCCCAACAGAAACTGCCTGATTTGCTGAATATTTCCAGCACTCCTTTGGTTTTAAATCAATATCAATGTCATTTCCTCATTTCCAAATTCCACCCCTTTTCAGTTGGCAGTGCCAATCCCTGCTGAAGTATGGGTCTCAGATATAAATGGCAATTTTAGATCAGGACATTCAAAGAAAAGAGTGCTCCAGCCAGACTCAAAAAGGAAGCATGATCCACTCCACAGCAGAGACCACACACTGTGTGGAAGATATGGACTTGAAGTGGGGTCCCTCTCTTCCTAGTGCTAGGGTACCAAGGGTAAATCTAGGGCCTATGGCTGAGCTGCACTTGGGACAAGTAATCCAACAGTATATTAATCCTGTAATCTTCAGGTTTTCTTTCAGCTCCATTCCAAAACATTAGTTTAAAAAACCCAATTTAAGTGACACATCCCCACGGGGAAGAAAATTCCTACTAATAACTCCTTTGGAAAAACATCAAATTGAAAAAAAATAGCAGAGAAAGCAGCTTCAGGACACATGTTGATGTTTATGTTTCACCTAAGGCACAATGTTCTCCACCTCAACCTGTCAAAATATTTGAGAGATAGGTATCTCTATAGATAAATGAATATCTATATATTTGTACATCAGTCATGTGTTTATCTCACATTTTCAGTATCCATACTATTCACTTCAACTACTCCTTGCAAATAAGCAACTTCCAAGTTCTCACTGCTCTCTGGTAAAGTAGATTGTCTTATGAAGAAAGGCTTAGATGATCCATATCCTGTGCAGGTTAGAAGAATCAGAGGTCACTTCATTGAAACACACAAGATTCTAAGGGACCTGACCAGGTGAGTGTGGAAAGGATGTTGCCTCTTGTGGGGGACGCTAAAACTAAGGCTTAATGTTTAAAAATGAGGAGGTGTCCATTTGAAACAAAAATGAGGAAACTCTTTTATTCCCCTCCCCCTCACAGGATTTAAGTCTTTGGAATCCCTTTCTCCAAAGACAATGGAGGCTAAGTATTTTTTCTGTTTTTATTTATTGCACACACCCCCGAACTGCAATAGTACCTATTTTCCCCCAGCACCCATGTTCTGTGTAAGTCTTTAAATATATTTGTAGTGCTCGGAATGAGGGCCAGGTGGATCTCATTGAGTATGAGATCCCTGATTAGCCCAGGTTAACAACCCCAATCAGGGATCTCATTTTTAATGAAATCCATCTGGCCTTTGTTCAGTCACTGTTATTTTTAAGGCAGTGGGAGATTCTTGATGACTAATGGGATGAAAGATTATTTGGGATATGCAGGAATGTAGAGTTGATGTTAAATTCACATCAGCCATGACCTTATTGAATGGGGGAGCAAGCTCAAGGGGCTGAGTGGCCTCCTATTGTTCCTTGTGGAGAGTGTGGTGCTGGAAAAACCCTTCATCAGGATTCTTGTGCCTGAAACATCGATTCTCTTGCTCCTCGGATGCTGTCTGTCCTGCTGTACTTTTCCAGCACCACACTCTTGACTCTCACCTACAGCGTCTGCAGTCCTCACTTTCACCTAGTCCTGTTGTTCCTTGTCTGTGTGTCGGTAAAGATTCCTTTATTGGATTTATGATTGACTGTTGTATTAGATGAAAGGATCCCTTGGATTTCTGTAGCTCCCTTCATGCCTTCAGATCTTTCCAAAATGCTTCGCAGCCAATGAAGAGGCATTATTGTTGTAATGTGGGAAATCGTTATGTGTCTGAGTGAGCGACACTGAGGGAAGGACAAGGTGTCACATACTCCAGGGAGTGTGAGAATTGACTCCTTCAATAGCTGAGCGTGAGGAGCAATGTCCCCTCTGAGCTGCACAGCTGCTCAGAGGGTCTGCTCGCACTAATTGATGTACTGACTGCACTCGCAGCATTTATTTTCTGTTTGCGAAGCCATGGTTGTGCTTAGATCTCACAAGTCACATAGCTGAAAGCTTCACTTGAAGAAACATTGGTGAGCCCCTGCCTTTACTGGAGCAAGACATTCTTCAGAAGAGGAGGGGACCTACTTTAGCTGGAGGCCTCATTCAGGCCTCACTGTAAACTGTTGGTGGATGTCCTGAGATCATGAAGGTGCTATATAAATGTAACCTCCTTCTTTCTTAAAAGGTTTCACCTTTAGGAGAGGAGAGGGTGAAAACCCAAAAAGGGAAAAAAAAGCAAAAATAATCCATTTATTACACTCTCTTGTGACTCATCTGAATCTCATTCTGCAGAAATGACACCATAATAGCCTTGGGGTCTTTAATCAGTGTCATCTTGGGTCTATTTTTAACTGTTATTACCAATGTTTTTTTTCATTCACACGGTATGTAAAATTATAGATGGTGACAGTGAGGATAAAGCTGTAATTTAATCTCAGCCTTCAGATGATGCTCACAATCTGCTTCAGTTTTGTCCTCACGCCTGAAGGCTTTCACCTCAATACTACGAGTGAACTACCCCGGGTCTTAGTCACTTGTAGCAGAAGTGTTTTGTGTGATGCCTGATCTCTGTTGAACAAAGCACTCGGGAATTCTGCAAGGTGCTGAATCATCCAATCTATCATTCAGCTTTGCTTTTTAGTCTTGTCTCTTTGGAGCCAGCAAATGGATATTGAGTTCGCACCTCTCTTCAATGTGACGGTTTGCAATCCAGTTATTTGAGATAAAATTCACTCTAAAATTTCTGGCTCCACTTCAGTCGCCACTCTCTTGATCTTTAACATTTTCCTGGGACTTCTTGGGGAGGTTCATATTGGAGACCCCTTCATGGATCATCCCCCAAGCCTGGCCAGAGTGGTCATTAACTAGTCCTTGTTTGAATACTGCTTTATGCTATGGTCATGTTCACCATCTTACATATCTTGGCTAGATTCACAGCTACCAGTTGGAGGAGGTGATAGTCTAGTGGTGTTATCAGTAGATCATTAATCCAAAAGGCCCAGGTAATCCCCTGGGTTCAAATCCCACCAGGGGAAATGATGGAATTTGAATCCATGCACATTCTCAGACATTTTTCATTGGAGGAGGGGACCTAATTGAGGTATACAAGATAATGAGAGGCATAGATAGAGTCGATAGCCAGAGACTATTTCCCAGGGCAGAAATGGCTAACACAAAGGGGTCATAGTTTTAAGCTGGTTGGAGGAAAGTATAGAGGGGATGTCAGAGGCGGGTTCTTTACACAGAGAGTTGTTAGCACATGGAATGCGTTGCCAGCAGCAGTTGTGGAGGCAGGGTCATTGGGGACATTTAAGAGACTGCTGGACATGCCTATGGTCACAGAAATTTGAGGGTGCATACATGAGGATCAATGGTCGGCACAACATTGTGAGCTGAAGGGCCTGTTCTGTGCTGTACTTGTTCTATGTTCTCCCCGTGTCTGCGTGGGTTTCCTCCAGGTGCTCCGGTTTCCTCCCACAATCCAAAAATGTGCAGGTCAGGTGAATTGGCCATGCTAAATTGCCCGTAGTGTTAGGTGAAGGGGTAAATGTAGGGAAATGGATCTGGATGGGTTGCGCTTCGACGGGTCAGTGTGGACTTGTTGGGCTGAAGGGCCTGTTTCCATGCTGTAAGTAATCTAATCTAATCTAATAAAAACCTGGAGTTAAGAGTCTAAGGATGGCTGTTATTGGAAAAACCTATATGGTTCATTAATGCCCTTTGCAGTAGGGGGACAGTAAAGAACTGCCATCCTTACCTGGTCTGGCCGACATGTGACTCCAGACCCTTAGCAATTTGGTTGCTTCTTGAACTGCACTCTGGGGCAATTAGAGATGAGCAATAAACACTGGCCTAGTCAGTGATGCCCACATCCAAAGAAGGAATAAAAAAAAGACCCTCTTATTTGAGCAACTAAGGTTACTGATACCACATCAGGAAAGATGTCCACTCAATTTTGCCAGCAACTGATAGGTTAAATCTTGATAAACAGAATGTGTCTGTTTCATATTTTGTAATGTCTATGTATGTTACATCTAAGATATATATGATAGTTTCTTGTGCCAGACTGTAATTATTGCTCAGTCCATATTGTTAACAGTAATAAGTACTTACGCTTAATTTGAGCTCGAAGGCCATTTGTGAGGCAATTTTATAAGAGACCTGAAGGGGGAGATTGTATTGTTTCCCAATCACAGCGTATATCAGACAGAATGCAGGACCCAGCTGGGCTGTGTAAAGGTGCTCACCTCTTAGATTCAGAAGCTTGCCCTTATCGAAATGGTGCTTATGAGATCTTGCTGGGTGCAAATTGGCTGCTGTGTGTCCTACATAATAGGAGTGACTAGACCGTGACCAAGTACTTCATTGGCGTTGGAACTGTGAGGTTGTTGAAAGGTGCTATATAAATGCAAATTCTTTCTTGCTTCTGTGACGCCTGCCATGGTCGAGCGACCTGCTGGGCTTCTGTGTCTGGGCTGAGGCAGGCAGGCTGAGGAGCTGGGGCATTTACAAGTGCTTCCAGTGGAATGGGACCCCACTCTCATGTGAGGGAGTGGAAGAGGGTGGGAGGTGGGGAAAATAATCTGCTATGAAAGTGAAATTTGGGCACAGCGTGTAGAAATGAGAGTCCATCAGTTTCCACGGAGACATTCACACACACTGTGATTTTATATTTATTCAGTTTGCCTGATATTTGCATCCAAACAAACCTGTGAAAATTTACATAAGTGGATGTTTTTTTTGCTATAATGGAAAGATAGCTAACAGACTCTGATGTTTAACTACAGCGTTTCCATGGTTTCTGCTTAAAAATAGACATCAGCTCAGTGCTGATCCTTAGACAATAATTGTTCACAAGCTCTTATGCTTTATCAGTGTACAATAAGCTTTAAATATTTGTTTCTTCTTTCCTTTTTATTTCTTGTCTGTTCTCGTCTTTTTGGCATATGAATAGTTTGAACTGCTCTGTTGTAAATATATGTGCCACACATCGGCTGAATGAGTTCTGTTTGTTCTTAATGGGAACAGAGCAGTTTGGAATACATTTGTATGAAAGCATAGAATAGTGAGAGGCTGTCCTGAAGAATGGCCCATCCCTCACACTGTTGACCTGACAGGAATATCCATTGCAAAGCCCTCATTCCCTTGACAGAGACAGAAGGAATTGTCAAAGAGGGAGGACAGATTGCTAACCGAAAACAGTGGAGATCATCAATGCAGAATGGAGAGGCGTGGAGATTGGATTAGAAATAAGTGAAGAGTTAGCAACTCTGAAAGATTAGAAACGTGGAGAAGGAAGGAGCGAAGGCAGGCTTGCCTTCATATTGTTACCACACCATTCTGAATCATGAACATACACACCAACAGGTTCAAGAATAACTTAGAATCAGAGTCATAGAAATGTACAGCTCAGAAACAGACCCTTCGGTCCAACTCGTCCATAACTTCTTCCCTGCTGTTATTAGACTGCTGAATGAGCCACTCTAACTTCAAATAATGTTGACCTTGCTCTTTGTGTGCCTCCTGTGCAGCTGTAATCCTGTACGCCCCGCTCTGTCTAAACACCCTATAATCAGTATGTCCTTGTTTGCTTGTACTGCTCACAAGACAAAACTTTTCACTGTATTTAGGTACAATAAATCAAATCAAATCATCAGTATGCTTTACAGCATTGACACTGGAGTGTGGGTGAAAGCAAGATTTCTCCAGCTGTTGGTCAAGCTTCAACAATGTATTACAGAATTTCATCCACTTTGCAACTAAAACCAAGTTTAACGTATTGTCAGTAAGGTCTTCTTTCAGCTACGTAGCAATGCTCACTACATGTCAAAGTTCCATTCTTGCTTGTGAAATGTGTGAAATGTTTCTGCCCCATTAGAAGGGAAATCTTTTCTTCGCATTGAGTGCTGGAATCTTTTATTTGTAAGTTACCTCAAGACAGAAGGAAAACAGTACCTCGTCTCCTGATCAAACCTTTTTTGAAATATGGAGAGGGCCAGGTTTTGACCTGAAAGAGAGCACCTAACGGTGTCTGTTACGAGGTCAACTTGTCCCCCTAACCTTCAACTCAAAACATTTTGGCCCCTTGTGTTGCTGGAAGTATGAACAGATTTCAATTCCACAGCAGCAAGATGGCAATCTAGGAGCTGAGTGAACCTGGAGACCGAGTGAACAGCCAGTGAGAAAACAAGTTATGATGAAGATACAAAGAGATGACAGAGGGGTACAGACAGCTCAACTGAGGGGAGAGATTTTGGTAGGCAGTATGTAATATGGAGAGATGCAAAGTTATCCAGTCTTATAGAAAACAATAGAAACAACATACATTTTTAAAATTACATTTTGAAACAGCATTATTGACATTCAATGGAACCATGATAGTGCTTCTACACAAATACAGACAGTTAATGGGAAGAGTTACTGTACTAATGGAGGTGGCATCGTGGCACAGTGGTTAGCACTGCTGCCTCACAGCGCCAGAGACCCGGGTTCAATTGCCACCTCAGGCAACTGTCTGTGTGGAGTTTGCACATTCTCCCCGTGTCTGCGTGGGTTTCCTCCGGGTGCTCCGGTTTCCTCCCACAATCCAAAAATGTGCAGGTCAGGTGAATTGGCCATGCTAAATTGCCGTAGTGTGAGGTGAAGGGGTAAGTGTAGGGGAATGGGTCTGGGTGGGTTGCGCTTCGGCGGGTCAGTGTGGACTTGATGGGCTGAAGGGCCTGTTTCCACACTGTAAGTAATCTAATCTAATGATCCTCAAATACCAGGCTGCTCTGGGGATTTGGGTTCAAATCTTGATATGATGGGTAGTGAAATTTAAATTGATGAAAATCTGGCACATAGAATCTCTACCAACGTGCAAACAGGCCATATCACCCATCGAATCCACACCGATCCTACAAAGAGAATCCTGCCTCCCCCCATATTGTAACCTTGCATTTCCCATGGCCGATTGACTTAACCTGCTCATAGAGTCATAGAGACGTACAGCATGGAAACAGACCCTTCCGTCCAACTCGTCAATGCCGACCAGATATCCCAACCCAATCTAGTCCCACCTGCCAGTGCCCGGCCCCTATCCCTCCAAACCCTTCCTGTTCATATACCCATCCAAATGCCTCTTAAATGTTGCAAGTGTAACAGCCTCCACCACTTCCTCTGGCAGCTCATTCCATACACATACATGCTCTGCGTGAAAAAGTTGCCCCTTAGGTCTCTTTTATAAATTTCCCCTCTCACCCTAAACCTATGCCCTCTAGTTCTGGACTCCCCGACCTCAGGGAAAAGACTTTGTCTATTTATCCTATCCATGCCCCTCATGATTTTATAAACCTCTATAAGGTTGCCCCTCAACCTCTGATGCTCCAGAGAAAACAGCCCCAGCCTGTTCAGCCTCGACCAAGAGCTCAAATCCTCCAACCTGGCAACATCCTTGTAAATCTTTACTGAACCCTTTCAAGTTTCACAACATCTTTCCGTTAGGAAGGAGAACAGAATTGCACGCAATATTCCAACAGTGGCCTAACCAATGTCCTGTACAGCTGCAACATGACCTCCCAACTCCTGTACTCAATATTCTGACCAATAAAGGAAAGCATACCAAATGCCTTCTTCACTATCCTATCTAATTGCGACTCCACTTTCAAGGAGCTATGAACCTGCAATCCAGGGTCTCTTTGTTCAGCAACACTCGTCAGGACCTTACCATTAAGTGTCTAAGTCCTGCTAAGTTTTGCTTTCCCAAAATGCAGCACCTCTGAGAGGAAACCCACACAGACACAGGGAGAATGTGTAAATTCCATACTGACAGTCACCTGAGGGTGGAATCAAACCCAGATCCCTGGTGCTGCGAGGCAGCAGTGTTGACCACTGATCCAATGTGCTACCTCCGAATGGTGACCTTTGTTAATTGTTGTTTAAAAACCATGTGGTTCACTCATGGCCTCTAGGGACAGAAATCTACTGGTCGCTATGTGACTCCAGACCCACAGCAATGGGGTTGACTCTTAGCTGCTGTGGCAGTAGGAAAATGGGCATTAAATGCTGGCCTTGCCGGCGATGTCCACATCCCATGAGTGAATTCAAACAAAGTTTAAATCAGGAAATCAAATTATGTGATTCACTTTATTGCAAAGTGTTTGGAATATATGCATAGACAATCTAACTGGAAGCATCACAAATAACAAACACTACTTTGAGTGAAGACTGTGAATAAGATGGAACCAAAGCAATTATTTGAAGGAAACAAGAAGAACCTTGCAGAAGCATAGGAGGAGTTTGAAGAAGAATTTGTGCAAACAATCAGAACCACTTAGACATTACAGAAACATAAACTCTGTTTGTCTCTCTGAAACTTTCTGCCAGGCTTATTGAGTTTCTTTAGGGATTCTAGAATAAAATAGTAATTTATTGTCACGTGTATTTTTACAAAAAAAATACAGTTACAAGTTTTATAATTTGCCATACTATGGTGCCTACAATAATGACAGAAGTCATAAACAAGATGAAAAAGAAATAAAAGTTCATTACAGCTCAATCAACTACTCCTGGGTTCTGGGTAGACTGGATTTTCTATATTTCTTTCAGATTTCCAGAATCTGCAGTATTTTGCTTTGTTTAAATTATTTGAAGGATTCTTTGAACTGCCAATGGAAATAATTGATGAAACAATAACTTATGATTGTTGTTTTCTTTCTTTTCTTTTTAGGTTCCTTTGTATCAGCACAGTAAATGTGTGTCACCTCTTTGTCAATGAAAGGGTTTGGAGATGCCGGTGCTGGACTGGGGTGTACAAAGTTAAAAATCACACAACACCAGGTTATAGTCCAACAGGTTTAATTGGAAGCACACTAGCTTTCGGAGCGACGCTCCTTCATCAGGTGATAGTGGAGGGCTCGATCGTAACA
>NC_057735.1:5069447-5072104 GCF_004010195.1 Chiloscyllium plagiosum
CACCCTCGGGCGACTGTGTGGAGTTTGCACGTTCTCCCCGTGTTTGTGCGGGTTTCCTCCGGGTGCTCTGGTTTTCTCCTACAGTCCAAAGATGTGCAGGTTAGGTGAATTGGCCATGCTAAATTGCCCATAGTGATAGGTGCATTAGTCAGAGGGAAATGGGTCTGGGTGGGTTGCCTTTCGGAGGGTTGGTGTGGACTTGTTGGGCCGAACGGCCTGTTTCCACACTGTGGGGAATCTAATCGAGATCAGATGGGCCAATGGGCTGAAGAGTAAACTTGGCATTCACATCAGTATTAGCAATCCCACCCTGGAACCACAGTAGACAACATTATCACTGCGGGGAAGTCTATTGTCAACTTATCGGACCACACCCTTCGACCGGAAGAGATTGAAGTCCTGAGTAGGGGTCTCGACTTCTGCCCCACCACCAAAATGAACCCATTGGTTCTGGCAGCAGACACAGAGAAGTTCATCAGACGAATGAGACTCCGGGAATTCTTTAAAGGTGCTGGCAGTGATCCCACTGTGCCCACTGATGAACTGGAACAGTCATCACAGGGATCTGTAGAGGAGCGACCAAAGAAGATGTCAACTTGGACCCCACCGGAGGGCCGCTGCCCTGGGCTTGACATGTATGCTCAAACTGTCAGGAAATATATAAACGCCAGATTCATCAGCCGCACCCACAAGGTAGAGCAAAACATCACCCGTTCACAACGCAATGCCATCCAGGCTCTCAAAACCAATCACAACAATGTCATCAAACCGGCAGATAAAGGAGGAGCCAATGTCATTCTGAATAGAACAGATTACTGCAAGGAAGTGTACCGACAACTGAACAACCAGGAACACTACAGGCAACTACCAGCTGATCCGACCAAAGAACATACCCGAGAATTAAACACACTGATCAGAACTTTGGATCCAGTCCTTCAGAGCTCCCTACGCGCCCTCATCCCACATACTTCTCGTGTAGGCGACTTCTACTGCCTTCCAAACGTACACAAAGCCAACACACTGGGACGTCCCATCGTGTCGGGCAATGGAACTCTATGTGAGAATCTCTCTGGCCATGTGGAAGGCATCGTGAAACCTATTGTACAGGGGATCTCCAGCTTCTGTCGCGACACTACGGATTTCTTACAGAAACTCAGCACCCACGGACCAGTCGAACCGGGAACATTCCTCGTCACAATGGATGTTTCCGCACTCTACACCAGCATCCCCCACAAGGATGGCATCGTGGCAACAGCCTCAGTACTCAACACCAACAACTGCCAGTCTCCAAACACCATCCTACAACTCATCCGTTTTATCCTCGATCATAACGTCTTCACCTTTGACAACCAGTTCTTCATCCAGACACACGGAACAGCCATGGGGACCAAATTTGCTCCCAATATGCCAACATTGTCATGCACAGGTTCGAACAAGACTTCTTCTCTGTGCAGGATCTCCAACCAACATTGTACATCAGGTACATTGATGACATTTTCTTCCTCTGGACCCATGGCGAGGAGTCACTGATAAAACTACACAGTGACATCAACAAGTTTCATCCCACCATCAAACTCACCATGGACTACTCTTGACTATCTGTCTCATTCTTGGACACATGCATCTCCATCAAGACTGGACACCTCAGCACCACACTCTACTGCAAACCCACAGACAACCTCACAATGCTACACTTCTCCAGCTTCCACCCGAAACATATTAAAACAGCCATTCCCTATGGACAAGCCCAACGCGTACACTGGATCTGCTCAGATGAGGAGGAACGTTACGGACACCTGGAAGTACTCAGGGATACCCTCACAAGAACGGGGTACAATGCTCAATTCATCGACCGCCAGTTCCGACGTGCCACAGCAAGGAACCGTAATGACCTCCTCAGGAGACAGACACAAGCTGCAACCAACAGGGTACCCTTCATTGTTCAGTACTTCCCAGGAACTGAAAAACTGTGCCATGTTCTTCGTGACCTGCAACACATTATCAGTGAGGATGAGCACCTCACCAAGACCTTCCCCACACCTCCACTACTTGCCTTTAAACAACTGCCAAACCTCAAACAGATCATTGTTCGTAGCAAACTGCTCTCAGGACAACTCCATACAACTCTGTCATGGTGGACGCTGCAAGACGTGTCAGATTGTGGACATAGATACCACTATGACACGTGGGAACACCTCCCACCTTGTACATGGCAGGTACTCATGTGACTTAGCCAACATTGTCTATTTTATACGTTGTAGGCAAGGATGCCCAGAGGCATGGTACATTGGGGAAACTGAGCAAAGGCTACAACAATGGATGAATGGGCACCGCACAACAATCAACAGACAGGAGGGTTCCCTCCCAGTTGGGGAATACTTCAGTGGTCCCGGACATTCAGCCTTGGGCCTTCGGGTGACCATCCTCCAAGGTGGACTTCGGGACAGGCAGCAGAGAAAAGTGGCCAAGCAGAGGCTGATAGCTAAGTTTGGTACTCATAGGGAGGGCTTCAACTGGGACCTTGGGTTCATGTCACATTACAGGTGATCACCATTGCATTACACACACACACAGATATTCCTACACACACACACTCTCACATACACACAGACACAGGTACACACAGACGCGCACACAGACACCCACACACACCCTTA
>NC_057735.1:5072971-5086688 GCF_004010195.1 Chiloscyllium plagiosum
AAAGGAAGATAGGCAAGTAGGACAGGTCATGGGGACAGTGCTGAGTTGGAAGGTTGGAACTGGGGTGAGATGGGGGAAGGAGAAATGAGGAAACTGGTGAAGTCTGCCTATCTTCCTTTCCACCTATCCACTCCACCCTCCTCTCTGACCTATCACCTTCATCGCCACCCCCATTCACCCATTGTATTCTTTGCTACCTTCCCCCACCCTCCTCTCTGACCTATCACCTCCATCCCTCCCATTTATCTCTCCACTCTGCAGGCACCCTGCCTCTATTCTGAAGAAGGGCTTTTGCCCGAAATGTCGGTTTTCCCGCTCCTCGGATGCTGCCTGACTCAGTAATATAAGGCAGTCTGCTTACAGCACAGGTAGGCCTTACCAACAGAATTCTTTCTTATTCATTTGTGGGATGTGGGCATCACTGGCTGGCCAGCATTTATAGCTTGTTCTTAGTTGCCCTGAGAAGGTGGGGGTGAGCTGCTTTCTTGAACTGCTGCAGTTCACCTGCTGTGGGTTGACCCACAATGCCCTTAGGGAGGGAATTCCAAGATTTTGACCCAGGAACAGTGAAGGAACAGCGATATATTTCCAAGCCAGGATGGTGGGTGGCTTGGAGAGGAACTTGAAGGTGGTGGTGTTCCAATATATCTGCTAGAATAGTGTGAACGTTACAGCAAAGGCCACTGCAATACTGAGAACACATTAGTACAAGGTTGAAGAAGTCAATCAGAAAAGTAAGAAAGCAGGGCAGTGCGTACGATCTGGGGTCTGCCATTTAAAAAGATCATGGCTAATCATAAAGTTAAAAATCACACAACACCAGGTTATAGTCCAACAGGTTTAATTGGAAGCACTAGCTTTCGGAGCGATGCTCCTTCATCAGGTGATTGTGGAGGGCTTGATCGTAACACAGAATTTTTGCTATAAATTCTGTTACGATCGAGCCCTCCACAATCACCTGATGAAGGAGCGTCGCTCCGAAAGCTAGTGTGCTTCCAATTAAACCTGTTGGACTGTAACCTGGTGTTGTGTGATTTTTAACTTTGTACACCCCAGTCCAACACCGGCATCTCCGAATCATGGCTAATCATATATCTTAAGTCCATTTTTCCACCTTTCTGAATTTCCTTGGGTCCAAAAGTTTATTGATTACTATCTTGGATGTATCTAAAGATTGAGCATCACAGGTGGAGAACTCTAAAGATTTACAACCTTCTGAATGAAGAAATTTCTCCTCATTTTGTTCCAAATGATCGACCTCTTATTTTGAGACTGTGACCCCTAATTCTATGTTGGGCGATCCATGCTCTCAGTATCAATCCCATCTATCTAAGAATATTTTATGTTCCACTGAAATCACCTCCCTTTTTTTTAAACTCCAAAGAGTCTCTGTCCATTCTATTTAGTCTCTCCTGATAGGTTCAAGTTCTCATCCCATGAGTCAGCTTGTAAGGTAAAGGTAGAAGAAATGGAAACAATACAACTATTAATTCAGAGCTCCTTCCCTGGTTTAGATTAACATGTTGAATTCTTCAATAGTGAACTGAAAATGCCAACAGGCTTTTCACAAAAATTTGATTTGTTGAATAATTGGTTGTCTCTAATATAAATCTCTTACAATAAGGAAATCGATAGCTATCACTAAATGTCTCCTAGAATTCTAGTGCTGAATCTAACACTTATAAAGCTGCATTGTCCTCGATTTATTTTTGTGTAGTAATGTAATTTCTTGCTGGAGGAAAAAATGAAATGAAAGAATAATTCTCTTAAAGCTTTCATCTGTGAGACTTACACGATGAGCGACACCCACATGTTTCACCCCATTTGTCACCTCAGGTCATAGGACCATTTATTCCGGCTTCACCACAGTCATGTTTAAGATGCTTTTATTTTTATTTTGGGTGGTTTCTGATCCTCAGAGAGAAAGTAAATGGATCATTACTGGTTTTCAAGTCGTGATGACTTACTGTACACAATGGGAAACATTTCCGTCTGGTATTGTGCATCTTTTTGTCAGCTCATGTATGTGTTCACAACACAATGGGAGTATTCCTGCCTGGTGTTGTATGTTTATTTATCTATTATTCTCCTCTCAGTCATTGTTACTTGCCCTCACACGTCACATCCTCACTTGTCTCTCCCTCATACCATCTGTTCCTCACACCCCTGCTCACTCACACTCACACTATCACTCCTTCACAACCTCTCTCCCTCAAACTCTCTCTTCCTCACACAATTACTGCTGTGCACCCTCTCTCCCTCATACATCACTCCCTCATACTATCACTCCCTCACACCCTCTTACCTCAAACCCTTGCTGCCTCACACCTCACCCTCACACCATCTCTCCCTCATACATCACTCCCTCACACCTTCTATCCCTTGCACTTCACTACCTTACATCATGCCTCTTGCACCTCTCTTCCTCACACCTCACACAATCACCCCCTCACACCCTCTCTCCCTTACACAATCACTCCCTCACACCCTCGCTCCCTCACTCATCACTCCCTCACATCTTCTCTCTCTCACACAATCACTCCCTCACACCCTCCCTCACTCGTCACTCCCTCATACCCTCTCTCCCTCACTCCTCACTCCCTTACCTGCATTCACATGGAATCTTACATGAAGTGCCCAGATTTGAGAGGGAGCTTATATTCCCCACTTTCTAAGAGAAGAACCTAAAGAAACATTTTAAAAATAGTTAAATGGCGAACGCAGAATTTAAGCTGTCCAGCCGATGTCCCTGATGGTCCTTGCTCCTACCTTGAGAGCATTATACTTCTCTCGAATCTATCAAAGGAGTTTACAAATAGGCATTTTATTTCAGGATATTGCATGCAAATCACGAACTGATGCTTTGGAAAGGAGGAGCCAAGTCATGATGGAAGTCTCTCCAAGTTCAATGCTGCTTTTGATGTGCTAGACAGGCCAATTACACTCCTCTAGATTGCCTGAGATCTCAGGCCCTGCATTTCATTCTGTTATCACTACTGATGCAGCCAGTCATTCAACTGTCCAGTGACTGTGCACATTAAAACTGTTTCCATTGGTACAAGTCTCAATAAATGGCTGGTTCTAATCACACCAGATGGTTCTGTTGTTGGCCAAAGTCCATTCAATTCCCAGACTCAGCCATCTCTCTTTATGCTGTCCCTAAAACAGCTCTGCATAAAGCAACTGCATCCAATGGCATTAACACATAGTGTCAGAGTCAGACAGCATGGAAACAGACCCCTCGGTCCAACCAGTCCATGTCAGACCATAATCCCAAACCAAACTAGTCCCACCTGCCTGCTCCTGGCCCATATCCCTCCATATCTTTCCTAATCATGTCTTTCTCCAAATGTCTTTTAAACATTGCAATTGCACCCACATCCATCACTTCCTCAGGAAGTTCATTTCACCCATGAACAATCCTCTGTGTAAAAAATGTGCCCCTCACATCTTTTATAAACCTTTCTCTTGTCATCTTAAAAATATGCCCTCTCATCTTGAAATCCTCCATCCCAGGGAAACGTTGCTTATCATTAACCCTATCTATACCCCTCATGATTTTATAAACCTCTGTACGGTCACCTCTTAACTTCCTATGCTCCACTGAAAAAAAAGTCCAACTTAATTTTTAATCACCCTTTTCAAAGATTTTATAACACACCTCTGTAGCGGAAGAATGTGACCTGCCCTCCTAGCCCAGAAATAGGGACATGACCTCGGCACCACAATGAGTCCTTGCCAATGATTACAGGGGGAGCACAAAGTGAGAACAGCCGCACTCACAAGGAAGTTACACAGCACTAAAACAAAAAGTCACAAAATCTTGGACAAATCAAAGATCAAAACCAAAGTGTGGGATTCAATTTGATTGAACTGATAGGATTTTGGCACAGTACTGGGAAAAGAGGGAGCTGTACCATTGGAATGGGCTCCACTTGAATAATACTTTGTCCAATATCCTGTTGAATCAAGTAATTCTGGTTGTAGTAAGTCAGGGATGAAGATCCAATTTTGGGGAAATTTAGAAAGTTAACATGAAAGGACACCACAATCGTATGGGAAGGCTATATTGGCAATGACAATTGGAATGTGACAGGAGCAGACAGACTCACAAATATACAAGTGCGTCAGTATATTCAGTGTAAGGAAAATGATAGAAAGGCAAACTTAAAGGCTTTTTACCTCAATGCTTGCAGCGTGTCAACAAAATAGATTAATTGAAAGCATAAATAATCAATGGGTATGATCAGATAGATAGATTACAGAAATGTATTTGCAAGGTGACCAACAAGAGTGCAGCATCATGGGAGCCACCTCTGACATTCTAAGTCAAGACCCTGCACAAACTCTACTCATCAATGAATTGTGCAGTCGGGGAAATGTCACAGATGCAAAACATTGCAGCCCGACATCTGATAAGATTGCTGATTGGGCTAAGAATTTGAATGATTGGCAAAGAAGTGAAATGTTTCACATAAACTGAAATTCAGGTAAATCTAATGTACAAAACATCCATTTGATGTTATCTTACACTAGATAAGAAATATTGTAAAGTAATGTTGCCTGGTTTGGCCAACAATCCTCCAGTCATTAGCTGTTCTTCAGCAAGGAATAAGTTACTATTGTTTTAACATTAACTGTAATTATTCATTGCAATATACAGTGGCCTGGATTCTGCAGTCACTGGTTCCAAGTCAAAGGAATCTCAAGGTGTTCAGCAGCAATAACATCAGTAATCAAGTGGACAACCAATCAACCTATGTATTCACATACAGCAAACCATGTCGTTTAAAATATTTGCTTTTAATTAAAATTTTCAGATAGAAAATGAAAGCTGTTGGCTGCATTAATATAAAAAGTTAACTAAAGATAATCAGTCTTTAAAAAAAATTATATCTGCTGGTTTGATTGTTGTAAAGAAATTTAATATTATCCAAAAACAAGATTAGCTTTTCAAATTGCGTGGGAATGTTTCACAGTCATTCTGGACTAGGGAGGGTATTAAAAAAACCTAAATGAAAACTGAAAGGACTTCAGATGCTGTGAATCAGAGACAAAAACAAACCCAGAAATTACTGGCAATGCTCAGCAGGTCTGGCAGCATCTGTGAAGAGTGACTCTTCCTCAGAAAGGTCACTTGACCCGAAACATTAACTCTGATTTCTCTCCACAAATGCTGCCAGACCTGCTGAGCTTTTCCAAAAATTTCTGGGTTTGTTTTTGTTAAAAGAAACCTGAGCTGCACTTCAATCAACAGGGGTTTCTCCAGAAAGGCTAACACTGTTAAAGGAGAAAGTGAGGTCTGCAGATGCTGGAGATCAAAGTTGAAACTTTATTGCTGGAACAGCACAGCAGGTCAGGCAGCATCCAGGGAACAGGAGATTCGACGTTTCGGGCACAGGCCCTTCTTCAGGAATGAGCAGAGAGTGTTCAGCAGGAGAAGATAAAAGGTAGGGAGGAGGGACTTGGAGGAGGGGAGTTGGAAATGTCTTCTTCTTGACCTCTCCGCCTCCACCCTACTCCGACCTATCACCCTCACCTTGACCTCTTTCCACCTATCACATTTCCAACGCCCCTCCTCCAAGTCCCTCCTCCCTACCTTTTATCTTCTCCTGCTGAACACTCTCTGCTCATTCCTGAAGAAGGGCCTGTGCCCGAAACGTCGAATCTCCTGTTCCCTGGATGCTGCCTGACCTGCTGTGCTGTTCCAGCAATAAAGTTTCAACTTTGATATCCAAATGAATCCAACAAGAACTGGACCAAGCATATGTGGTACTCATAATCTTCTTCATCCTAAGTATACGCATGATTTTACTACAACTGCTAAGTATTTCATCAGTAATATTTTCAGCAACATAACACAAAACATCGCAGATAAGAAAAACTGCAGCATAGCGTTGGAAATGTTACCTATCACATTTCCAACGCCCCTCCTCCAAGTCCCTCCTCCCTACCTTTTATCTTCTCCTGCTGAACACTCTCTGCTCATTCCTGAAGAAGGGCCTGTGCCCGAAACGTCGAATCTCCTGTTCCCTGGATGCTGCCTGACCTGCTGTGCTGTTCCAGCAATAAAGTAACACTGTTAAAGTGCAAGTTCTATCAAGTGAGCCAGGTTAAAAATGTTATGTTCACATTATTCAAATACACTTTGGTCTTTCTTAGGTTGTGCCTTAAGTAATACTCAAGCATCCGATATCTCTTAATGCACATTACACAGAAAATGGAAATGCTTTATTGGACATGGTGGAGGGAAATTATAGTGATAGTGACCAGAGTTTATTTCAGAAGTTCCACCTGATGAATGTTTGGTTTTCAAAAATACTGTGGCAAGGAGTGTGAGTATGAATGATGTTACTAAGATGTTGCAATGGTGTCACTAAGTTCTTGGTGCAATGCTACTAAGATGCTGCTAATATGCTCGTAGAATGTTGCTGAAGTGATATTGAGATATTGCTAAGATGCAGCTAAGGTGTTTGTCAGTTGTTGCGCGATCATACTGAGAGGTTGGTATGATACTACTAAGATGTTGCTAAAATGCCAATAAAATGACCTCGAGCCATGGCAAAGTTACCTAGAAATGACTCTGGAATCTGTTAACTAAGGAATTTTCTTGGTGGAGAGACCTTAAGATCATCAGACATAAGATCTGATATAAGGCCATTCAGCCCATCGATTCTGATTCACGAGACAATGAGATCATGGCTGATCTGAAAATCCTCAACTCCATGTTCCTGCTTTTCCTTATAACCCTTGATTACTTACTGATTAAAAATCTGTCAATTTCAGCTTTGAATATGCGTAATGACCCAGCCTCTATTTAACAAATTCCACAGATTCTCTCCGCACTCAGAGAAGAAATTCCTCCCTGTCTCTGTCTTAAATGTATGACCCCCTTCATTCTGAGATGATGCCGTCTGGTCCGAGACTCTCCTGCAAGGGGACAAAACTTTTCAAGTTCTCTCAGAGTCTAAGATACAGGTATAAGGTGTACAATACACTGAAAGGAATTCTTAAGGATAAAAGACATCGGTGCCCACGGTTGATTTTTTTTTCCCAGGAGACTTAACTTCAGTGTCCTGGTCAATATTTATTCCTTAATACCATCACAAAAACAGACTCTCTGGTCACCGTTTCATTGCTGTTTTGTGCACAAATTGGCTGCATGTTTCCTACTTTCCAGCCAGTAACTATAAAGTAACATACCAAAAGAACTGCAGATGTTGTAAATCAGAAACTGCTGGTGAGTCTGAGGAAGAGTCACTGGACCTGAAATGTTAACTCTCATTTCTCTCCACAGATGCTGCCAGAGATTTTCCAGCAATTTCTGTTTTTAGATTTGATCACCTACAGTGTAGGAACAGGCCATTTGGCCCAACAAGTCCGCACCAACCCTCTGACGAGTAACCCACCCCATACCCTTTCCCCCTATCCTATATTAACACCTGACTAATGCACCTGACACTCTGGGCAATTTTCCCATGGCCAATCCACCTAAGACAGAGTCACCTGTACATCTTTGGATTGTGGGAGGAAACCAGAGCAAACCCAGGGAGAATGTGCAAACTCCACACAGACAGTGACCTGAGCCGGGATTCAAACCCAGCAATAGTGCTAACCACTGAGCCACCGAGCCACCTTCTCTATTAGTGAGTATTAGGTGCCCACTTGCTTTGAGACACTCTGTAGTTGGGAAATGCGATATCAGTGCGAAACGTTTCTTTTCATACCATTTTGAGAATCTCAGGGCACAATACTAGTGAGAATTGTTGACCCACTCTTTATCGTTGAGTTTAGAAATGAGCTGAGAAAATCGCAGTAGTGGAGAGTTGAAAGGCTCAGTGTCACCTCTTCCTGTGCTCCGCTTAACACTTATCATGCCTTAGATTACTCAAACACAGCCACCTTACACAGAGAGTGTAGCCATGCAGAGACACTAACAATCAGCTGTGGCCTGAAATCTGGTTACGCCTTATCCTGACCGAGAGGATGAACAGCTAGAGCGGCCTTCAGCAGCCACTATGAAGCCAATCTTAGAGTTCCTCATCACTTACCTGTAGACAGTAACCTTTCAAACAGCCATAACAGTCTTTGAAATAGCATTAGCTCATCAGAGCTAGGCACACGACCTATTGTCCATTACCATCAGACTGCCTGTCTCCTGTCTTTCAATTCAAAACAGAAAATAAATCATCGCTTCTATTTTGTCCTTAGCTCTGGGTAAATTATGAAATAAAAACAGAAATGTCTGTTTCAATCACGTGCAAAGGAAGCTTTACTGTACATCCGAATTTTCTTATATCTGGTTCAGTTCTATTTCATGGACACAGTGTAGAGGAAGCTTTACTCTGTATGCAACCCCATGCTGAGCCAGCTCTGAGAGTTTACAATGGGACAGTGTAGGGGGAACTTTATTTTCAGTTTAACTTACTTACATTTTAAAACAATAGATAGAGCTTTACTCTGTATCTAACCCTGTGCTGTCCCTGTCCTGGGAGTGCTTAGTGGGGACAGTATAGAGAGAGCTTTATTCTGCATCTAACCCCATGCTGTCCCTGTCCTGAGAGTGTTTAATGGGGACAGTGTAGAGGAGCTTTACTCTGTATCTAACCCCGTGCTGTTGCTGTCCTGGGAGTGTTTAATGGGGACAGTGCAGAGGTAGCTTCACTCTGTACCTAACCAAATGCTGTCCCTGTCCTGGGAGTGTTTATTGGGGACAGTGGAGAGGGAGCTTTACTCTGTACCTAACCCTATGCTGTCGATGTCCTGCAAGTGTTTGATGTGGACAGTGTAGAGGAAGCTTTACTCTGTATCTAACTCTGTGCTGTTGCTGCCCTGGGAGTGTTTAATGGGGACACTGTAAAGGTTTCCTGTGGTGTTGGTGGTGGATGGATATCACCCCAGACTCGCCAACAAAGACCAGTAGGAAATGCCTGACTCCTTGGAGAACTCCAATTCTACTGGATCATGCTAAAGATTACTCAATTTTCTTTCCATCATTATGTTCAGCATCAAAGGATCGTCATTGCAATCAGCCTGAGAGATCGGATTCTGGTCTCTGCTATATTGAAGATTTACCCCTCTGATATTGAAAGGTCTCCGAAACTCAGTTGACTGTATTACATTGTATTAACAAAGCCTCAAAAAACGTAGTCTAATGCCTCAGGAAAAGCAATAACAGTGGGTATTAAGTTCCAGGTTTGATTCTGATCCATGTTGAACTGATGTTCACTGGCTCTTCATAAGGAGTGCTACATGTGTCCTCCATGTCTCTGAGTTTAGGAATTGAGAAGAAGGTACAGTTGCTGAAACAGCTTCGGCTTTTTCCTTCCTGTGTAGTTCAGGTAAGAGCAGGATCAGACTCAGCTGTGATGCACACTGCAGTTAAATAGTCTGCCAACATGTACCATCTCGAAGGTGAGATTAAGAATCTTTCACAGAATGAGATACCAGCAAATTATTAACCAACTAGGAGTCAGCATCTTCAATAAAAGGGATAAAATAAAGCATACTCAATCAAAAATAAAAGATTATAATGATCAAAAAGCAATTAAAAAACTGGAGTCCTTCCTCAAGAAAGGAGAGGGCTGAGAGAAGGCCTAATTGAGACCTTTAAGAAAGGAAAACGTTAGATGCAATAAATGCAGAGAAAATCGAGTGAATTTAAAGACAATGTCATTTGCTCTAATCACTAGGCACAGAGTCAGTGGCAACCCTGCATCAGCCATTTTGCAAAAGCCTCAACAAAATTAAGTCCTGACCAGGCACTTAGCTAACCGCCATCTCTGTTCGAGGACCCCTGGAAGTGGTTTTAAAGATGAGGATCCTGCCTCCAAGAGCTGCCTACCAATCAGAAGCTGGTCGCTCTTTAGACTCTCCAGCACCACCATAAACAGTGGTCACTGATGGTATTATAGTAGATTAGGGACAGGAAGCAGGAACAGAGGGTCACAATACAGACATGTGGGGAGGCCTGCCCAGACAGAGTTGAGCAGACCCTGGCATGAGTCCCCCAACAGCCATTAATTGGCTACTTAAGGACGTCAATTGGACTGACCTCCTTCTTCTCCTGCTCTGACTGAATCAGGAAGGAGGGGAGTGTGGAAGATGAAGGATACACCACCACGTCTTCCTGTGTGACTAAGGGACACACCATCCCCACCTCCCAACTCACTTGCAGGGCTGGATGGAATTCTGCCCATGTCTCCATTTTCAAGGGGAAACCAAGGGGCAATAAATACAAGATGGATGCAAAAAAATCCAACCGGAATTCTGCAGAAAGCAGCTTATCCAGAGAGTGGCGCAAATATGGAAATTGCTGTCACAGGAAATGGGTGGCTTGGATCAAGGGAAAAGGAGTTAAACATTGGGGGTGGCACAGTGGCTCAGTGGTTAGCACTGCTGCCTCACAGCACCAGGGTCCCAGGTTCGATTCCAGCCTCGGGCGACTGTCTGTGTGGAGTTTGCACATTCTCCCCGGGTCTGCATGGGTTTCCTCCAGGTGCTCCAGTTTCCTCCCACAGTCCAAAGATGTGCAGGTCAGGTGAATTGGCCATGCTAAATTGCCCATAGAGTTAGGTGCATTAGTCAGAGAGGAATAGTTCTGGGTGGGTTGCTCCTCGGAAGGTCAGTGTGGACTTGTTGGGCCGAAGGGCCTGTTTCCACACTGTAAGGATTCTAATCTTCGAATTGGATTCTATAGATAAAGCAAATAGATAGTGGGATGTGCTGGCAGGGTGAGATAAAGATGAATGGATGGCGGCTTGTGCAGAGCATGGCTCTAATGGGCTGAATACGATTGTAAGATATAGGAGCAGACTTAGGCCATTCAGCCCATCAAGTCTGCTCCACCTCATATTTTTCAACCCCATTCTGCTGCCTTCTCCCTGTAACCCTTGGTCCTCGTACTAAACAGGAACCTATCTAATTTCTCCTCTGTAGCCTCAAAGCCGGTGACTGTAAGAGCACTGGCAGTCTTGGAGAATCAATACCCCAACCCTGAGTATAGTCATCTCTTGAAATTGAAAATGTAAGTCCAAATGGGTCCCTAGTCTGTCAATCCCTGGTCTCACAATGATTGCCACAGTTTGGGAAAGAGGAGAGGACTCCTGCAAGTTAGAAATAACTCAGTATCAGATCAAATAGGTCAAGTGATTAGTATTGCTGCACATAGACAGTTCCAACCTAGGGTTTTAAATCATTAGTGATTTCGTCCAGTCTCCAAAACAGTCCTGTTAAGACTAACAGCTGTCAGCATGTTTTGGTCATGTTGTAAAATTGTCTGTGTACACAGGCCCATTATAAAAGGCTCATAACTTTTCATTTTCAATGTGTTGTCTGAGTATTTCATCTGGATATGAGGCACTGCAAACTCTGCTCCCAATTAGTTGTTAACTAATTTACTTCATTGCATCATGTGCCCATCAGTTGCTAAAAGTCCATATTTTTGCTTCTGTGCTCTGAACCTGAAGAATTGGTTATAAGCTCAGTAAGAAACAAAGGGAAAGCAGGGATGACTGGCAAGAAAATTTCAGATTTATGTATCAAGTGCTCCTTTAAACTGCTTTTATACAGGAAATGTGACAGCTAAGTTGTGCACAGCAAGCTCCCACAAGCAACAGTGAGATAATGGCCGGATCATCTGTTTCAATGATGTTGGTTGAGGGATAAACATTGACTGGGACACTGGGGAGGACTCTGCTTTGCATCTGCTCATCTGTCGTATTTCTGGAGAATGAGTGGATGGCATAAGACCAGGACAAAGTCTCAAGCCCGGGCTCAATGCCAACTCAGTCCAATGGGATGACAATATTCCTTTCACTGCCAGCTGTAATGGCTGTAAGTGAAGTGCACTTAAAGCAGTATTGATGTGACTCCAAGAAACAGATAGTTCATAACACAAAAATGTCCAAAAATTCATCTCTAAATGGCACTTAATCAAAAATATAACTTCAACGGGTTGTGAGGTGGCTGGTGTGTGTCCACAGGGATGATATATAATTCAGTTTTCATTTTCCCAATGTTTTTGATTGTGTGCTTGATACAGATGTTTGATACAGATGTTTTTCGCTTCCACACTCCAGGCTATCTTTTTCTCAGACATGTGCTTTTATAAAATTTAATTCGGTGCAGTGTCAATAATTGCTAAGTGCCCCCACATGTTGCAGACTGGCTGTCTTGCTAAAGCCCAGGCTCGATCTTTGAGCTTATGGCTATGTTGAACGGATGGTTTCCTGCTCGGATTGTTCTCACTTTCCAGGCAATGTTGTTGAATGGTGGGGAAGAGGCAGAAAGGCAGAGCCCACTATCCATTAACTTGGCTGACAGTAGCTAACTCAACTAAAAGTGGAGCAGGATCCCTCTTGGCCAGGGTAGCTCAATATTGAATGAGACAGTCAATTTTCCAACTGAATTATGCATTGGAATCACCTGTTGATTCTCTTTCTGGTATGTCATCCCCTCCTTACAGACTTAAAGGGGTGATTGATTGAGGTGTTTAAGGATTTGGTTGTGTATATGGAGAGGGGCTTGTGTACAGTGGCAGTGTCCTCACCTCTGGAACGGAAATGGGGACTTGCACCTACTCATAGAATCCCTACAATGTGGAAGCAGGCCATTCAGCCCATTGAGTCCACACCACCCCTCTGAACAGCAACACACCCAGAACCTGTAACTCTGCGTTTTCCATGGCTAATCCACCTAAACTGCACATCCCTGGACACCAAGGGCAATTTAGTGTGGTCAATCCACCCTAACCTGCACATCTTTGGACTGTGGAAGGAAACTGAAATGGGTGGCATGGTGCTTCAATGGTTAGCACTACTGCCTCATAGTGTCAGGGATTTGGGTTCAATCCCAACCTTGGGTGACTGTGTGGGTTTCCTCCGGGTGCTCCAGTTTCCTCCCACAGCCCAAAGATGTGCAGCTTAGGGTGGATTGGCCATGCTAAATTGCCCATAGCATCCCAGGATGAGCAAGTTAGGTGGATTAGTCATGGGAAATGCAGGGTTACAGGGATGGGATAGTTTTGGGTGTGATGCTCTTCAGAGGGGTAGTAAGAGCCAAATGGACTGTTTCCACGTTGTAGAGATTCGACGAGTAGATGCAAGTCCCCATTTTTGTTTTTAGTAATTCACTTGATGCGCCTAAGGCAGCAGTCAATTGCCCAGAGGGCAGTTGAGAGTTATTACTGTGGTTTGAAGTCACATGTAGTGATACCAGGTAAAGACGACAAGTTACCTTCCCTAATGGGGCACGAATGAAGCAGATGGGTTTTATAACAATTGGCAATGATTTCATGGTCATCATTAGACTCTTACTTCACACTGGATTTGAGCCCAGGTCTGCAGGAGGTTACCTGACTCTCTAGATTAACAGTCTAACAATAATGCTACTAGGCTATCACCTCCCCTCATTACAGGGCGGTGTGTCATAATATGTTCAAACAAGTCGATTAACAATAATTAGGCTGAGGAGCTATTCCTGATGAAGCGCTTTTGTCCGAAATGTTGATACTCCTGCTCCTCGGCTGCTGCCTGACCTGCTGTGCTTTTCCAGCACCACTCTAATCTGGACTCTAATCTCCAGCATCTGCAGGACCCACTTTCGCCCTGAGGAGCTATTTCCTCTAGCCTCAAGTTTAGATTAGATTACAGATTTAGATTAGATTACAGTGTGCAAACAGGCCCTTCGGCCCAACAAGTCCACACCGACCCGCCGA
>NC_057735.1:5087034-5092094 GCF_004010195.1 Chiloscyllium plagiosum
TAATCTAATCTAATACCCCTACATTTACCCCTTACCTAACACTACAGGCAATTTAGCATGGCCAATTCACCTGACCCTGCACATCTTTGGACTGTGGGAGGAAACCGGAGCACCCGGAGGAAACCCACGCAGACACGGGGAGAACGTGCAAACTCCACACAGTCAGTCGCCTGAGGCGGGAATTGAACCCGGGTCTCTGGCGCTGTGAGGCAGCAGTGCTAACCACTGTGCCACCGTGCTGCCCACTGAAGGGTAGGTCAGATCATTAAAATTAAAGCAAGCTCATTCAGTGGGATAGGTTGGGAAATATCATTGAAAGGAGAGCGGACATTTGGAACTCTCTTTCCCGGGGAGCTGTTCCTTAAAAATCTCAAAACTGAGCTAACTAGATTTTCGTTAGGCAAAGGTCCCAGGAATTACAGAGTCATGACAGGTAAATGAGTTAAAGTACCTCATAACGTAAGAATGGCCAAACATTTCGCTCCAAATGCCGCTGAATCCGAAAAATTACTCCAACAGGCTGAAGGATGGCTGGTGCATACCTACAGAATTGGTTTATGGTCCAATTCCTAGTTTCCTAAACTTTTACCCTGTGTTTGATCGAATTGAATAGCAGAACAGGCTTGAGAGAGTAAGTGGCTGTCTCGCGTTCAACAACATTTTTGTAGTTTATGTATAATTTATATATATTTATTTTTGGTTTGGTGATATAACTTATGTTTATAGTTTATAGGCACGGAAAATCCTCAGTGAGAAAGAGTAGGGAAACCCCAAAGGCGTTCTACACATACATAAGAGAATGATCAGAGGGAGGGTAGGGCCGTTCAGGAATACGGGGAGGGAACTTGTGCCTGGAGTCTGAAGAGGTAGGAAAGGCCCTAAATGAGTTTTTTGCTTCAGTATTCACTAGAGAGAGGGACCTTGTTGATAGTGAGAACACTGTGGACCAAGTTAAAAGGCTTGAACAAATTGATATTAATGAAGTGGATATGTTGGACATTCTGGGAACATCAAGATAGATAAGTCCCCAGGGCCAGACCAGATATATCCAAGGTTACTGCTGGAAGCAAGGAATGAGATTGCTGCACCTCTGGCGATGATCTTTGCATCCTCACTCTCCATGGGAGTAATACTGGCTGATCGGAGGGAGGCGAATGTTGTTCCACTGTTCAAGAAAGGGAACAGGGAAATCCCTGGGAATTACAGACCAGGTCAGTCTTATGTCTGTGGTAAACAAGGTACTGGAAAGGATTCTGACAGATAGGATTTATGTCTATTTGGAAAAACATATTTTATTAAAGATAGTCAGCATGGCTTTGTCAGGGGCAGGTCATGCCTCACAAGCCTTATTGTGTTCTCTGGGGATGTGATGAGACAAGTTGACGAAGGTTGAGCAGTGGATATGGTGTCCATGGATTTCAGTCAGGGATTTGATAAGGTTCCCCACGGTATGCTGATTCAGACAGTTAGGAGGTATGGGATACAGGGACGTTTGGCTGTCTGGATACAGAATTGGCTGGCCGAAAGAAGACAGCAAGTGGTAGTGAATGGAAAGTATTCCGCCTGGAGGTCAGTGACCAGTGGCCCACAAGGATCTGTCCTTCGGCCTCTGCTCTTTGTAGTTTTTATAAATGACTTGGATGAAGAAGTGGAAGGGTGGCTTAGTAAGTTTGCCGATGACACAAAGGTTGGTGGTGTTGTAGATAGTGTCGAGGGCTGTTGCAGGCTACAACAAGGCATTGACAGGATGCAGAACTGGGCTGAGAAGCGGCAGGTGGAGTTAACCTGGAATAACGTGAAGTGATTTATTTTGGAAGGTCGAATTTGAATGCAGAATACAGGGGTTAAAGACAGGATTCTCGGCAGTGTGGAGGAACAGTTAGATCTTGGGGACCATGTACATAGATTCTTTCAAATTGCCACCCAAATTGATAGGATTGTTAAGAAGGCGTATGGTGTTTTGGCTTTCATTAACAGGGGGATAGAGATTGAGAGCAGCAAGGTTTTGCTGCAGATCTACAAAACCCTGATTAGACCACACTTGGAATATTGTGTTCAGTTCTGGTCGCCTTATTATAGGAAGGGTGTACATGCTTTAAAGAGGGTGAAGAGGAGATTTACCAGGATGCTGCCTGGATTGGAGGGCTTGTCTTATGAAGAGAGATTGAGTGAGCCAGGATATTTCACACTGGAGAGAAAAAGGAAGAGAGGTGTCTTGATAGAGGTGTACAAGGTAATGAGAGACATAGAGAGAGTAGATAGCCAGAGACTTTGCCCCAGGGCAGAAATGGCTGTCATGAGGGGTCATAATTTTAAGGTGATTGGAGGAAGTTATAGGGGAGCTATCAGAGGTAGGTTATTTACGCAAAGAGTTGTGGGTGCATGGGATGCACTGCCAGCAGTGGTTATAGTGTCAGAGACATTAGGGACATTTAAGCAACTGCTGGACAAGCACATGGACAGCATTAAATTGAGGAGTGTCTGGTTTAGGTTGATCTTAGATTAAGATAAACGATTGACACAACATCGTGAGCCGAAAGGCCTGCGCTATGCTGTACTATGTTCTATGCAAAAGTGAGGACTGCAGATGCTGGAAACTAGAGTTTAGATCAGAGTGGTGCTCGAAATGATGCACCATAGAAAGCATCCTATCCGGATGCATCACAGCTTGGTACAGCAACTGCTCTGCCCAAGACTGAAAGAAACGACAGAGAGTTGTAAACACAGCACAGCCCATCACACAAACCAGCCTCCCATCCAGTGACTCCATCTAGACTTCCTACTGCCTCAGAAAAACAATGAACATAATCAAAGACCCCTCCCACCCGGTTATAACTCTCTTCCACCCTCTTCTGTCGGGCAGAAGGTATGAAAGTTTGAAGACAAGTACCGACAGATTCAAGAACAACTTATTCCCTGCTATTATCAGACTTTTAAATGGACTTCTTTAATGTTAATGTTCATCTCTCTGCACCTTCTCTGCAGCTATAATACTGTATCCTAATCTCTGTTCTGTTACACTTGTACGGTATAGCGTGCTGCCTGACCTGCTGTGCTTTTCCAGCACCACACTCTCGACTCTGATCTCCAGCATCTGTAGTCCTCACTCCCTCGTAGTTGATTTTAACCTTACTGCGGAGACTCTTAAGGATGCCTACTTTGAAGGAGTTCTCCTCCTCCCTCGACAAGGATCTCAGTGAGTCTCTCTCTCTCTCTCTCTCATTGCACCCACGAGGTCATCTCCTCTGCCCTGAAGCTTTTCAGCCACGTCCTGAAGCTGACCTCCTACCATCTCCTTCATCAGCCCCTGCCTACGGAACCGACTGATCCCGCATGGACTTCGGATTACATTCAGACCATCACAGTTTGGACCTGTCCAGGACAACCAGTACCTACAACAAATCTGACGCCTCCAGAAATAGTTGTGATGCTGCCTGACCGGCTGTGATTTTCCAGCACCACACTCTTTGGCTATAGTATAATCTGCCTGTATAACACATAAGACAACATTTTTCACTGTATCTCAGTACACATGGCAGTAATAAATCAAATCAAATCAAATCTTCCTTTGTGGCCCTGCAAATGTGTTCCCTTCAGAGAATAATACAAGTACACTTTCCCTTGTGTTGTCATGTGGTGCCCAGAAACAATACTTTGGAGAAACTGCTCCTGAGTGTGGAGAGCCAGAGGATTAAATCACAGATTTGAAATAATTAATACAATAACGACATGAGGAACAACACTTTTACACAGCAACTAGTTTCCAGCCACAATGTGCTGCCTGAGCACACTCTCCCCACCTCGCTATCCCCCTCACCCTCCTCTTCATCAATAGCTCCCCCCACCACCACATCCAGTCCTGAAGAAGGGTTATACCCGAAACGTTGACTTCTCCACCTCCTGATGCTGCCTGGCTCGCTGTGTTCTTCCAGTCTCCTGCTTGGCTATGCAGGTTCACTCTTGGCTTTCAAGGAGAATTCAATAATTATCTGATCAGAAAATATTTTCAGGGTTACAGAGAAAAGGCAGGGGAGTGGAACTAGTTGAGTCGCCCCCACAGACACGATGGGCCGAATGGGCTCTTGTGTTGTAACCATTGTATGATTCTAGCCCCAGGGTCATCTTGTAGCTACGACCATACCCTTACAATCTCCTAGAGAAAGTAAGCCAATCGGGGTAGCCAAGTCAAATGTGGGAACCATGCCTCCTATTGATCCATCTGTCATTGATTGATGTCAATGTTGCTACTGGCCACATTAGCAATGTCTCGCCACATCTTGGCCTATTCCTGTTGAGGCTTAGCTCACCAACATGTACTTAAGGAGCACTGAGTCTGTCTTTATTGTGCTTTGAACAAATGTATGTGTCTGCATTCTGTGGCGATACACTGAGTCGATTTAAATGCATGGACACGTATAGCAATGCAGAGATTGGATAACATGCTGGCACATTTCCACTGGGTTACATAGAATTGGCAAATTTTCATTTCCAACATTGCTGTGGTAAATTTCAGAAATGATGTTGCGCTGTAAAGTTATAATCACACACTAAATCTGCCCTGAGTCATGATTTGCAAGTTTCCTGTACAGGGTGTTTCTAGAAGGTGCTTTATATCTTAATCACACTGTCCCGCTATTCAGACTGCCTCCTGAAATGAGGAACATTCCATCAATGTCGCTGTTATACTGTGCACACAAGCAATGGCGATTGGTTAGAGGTACAGGTTTAGCTGAAAATAATTGTCACCTGCTCGATGGTTATTTTTCATCACCCCTTCATTTGAGAGTGACAAAGGAAAAAAAGGTGTTGCCAAGAAGTTACAGAGGCCTAGCAGGGACTAAATAGTCAAGCGACTGTGACTGGGTAACCATCAGAAAAACAACATCCCACAGAAACAAGGAGATTTGCACTTGATTTCTCAAAATCTATCCCGAATTCAAAGGAAAACAGAATGATATCGAGAGTAACATAGACAAAAACTTTTGTTAAAGGTAGAACAGTGACATAGAACAGAGTTTAGATCAGAGCAGGTGATGGGTGGGGGAGGAGAGAGGAGGGTG